>NW_007580173.1:8827-10268 GCF_000690725.1 Stegastes partitus | reverse complement strand
GCACCCTTTGGTGCTCGGACCCTAAATATTTATTTTCAAGTCTCACTTTCCATTCATACAGTTTTCAGACAGTCTACATTCAAAATTCCAGTGGTAATATAAGATCTGACAGGAAGAAAGTTAGTAGATTTTCACAATAAAGGCCAGAATCTCAGTGGTAGCTTTGAAACTAACTAAACTAATAACAGACACGAAGGTCAGAGGATGATTTAAGAGGCGGCAGGTGTCTCTATTTTAAGCTTTCTTCCAGTTTTAACTCCAGTTTGTTCTTCTGCAGCTCGTCAGCAAACATCCGGTCCAGGTAGAGATATTTTTATCACCAGTTCATCAAAAGTTTCGGCTTAATCTGAGTAGAAACGACAACGCAGCATCCACACGCCGCCTCCGATGTGAGACGTCGGATTAAAAACAAAAATCTACAATTAAAAAAAAGTGAATTAGCCTACAAGTAATCTTCTGCGGTCCAGTATCAGCTCTCCAGGACTGGCAGGAAGGGCAGGTCGGTGCTGCCCAGGTAGGTTCGGCCTCGGTGCTGGAAGACGTCGCTGATGGCCCACGTCAGTCGGCCTTCCGGGTCGTGGAGCGTCGCCACGATGTCGCCGTCCAGACCGAGCTCCAGGACCAGAGCGTAGCGAGGCAGCAGGAGGTTGTACCAGCTCAGAGGGACCACCTGAGGATGCAGAGACCACAGAGAATGACGATTATTCACATTGTGTACTCAACCTGTCAGTTATTTTCTCAATCGATCAATCAGTTGTTTGGTCAGTGTTTCCCGAATTTCTTCCACAGCCCAAAAATCTCCAGTTTACCGTCACAGAGGAGCAAAGAAACCAGAAGATACTCACACTTACCAAGCTGGAAATAAAGAATTCAGACTTGTTTTCTTAAAAATCAATCAATCGATGATCAAAACAGTGATTTTATTTAATAGTGATTCTGATTCTTAGGATTTCTTTCCTCCTCTTTACAAGTGAACTGAATAACTTTCGGTCGTGGACAAAACATTCTTCTTCTTCTAATAACTTTAAATTCTAGTTTTCTTCACCGAGAGTTCAATCAACTGGCGCTGCTTGAACTGGATGAATGTGTTGCAGTGTGTGGGAGTTTCAGTGAGAGGTCCTGATCCTGTCCTGTCAGATTTCACACCATCTGGTCTCAGAGCAGCAAGAACAAAGCTTTGCCTCCCAACAGACTCGGTAGAAATAACTCAGTGCTTCAGGAGGAGCAAATGCATCATGGGAGAGCAGATAAAACTGCACTGCTTTTCTACAGGATCCTACAATGGTGTTTGGGTTTGATCAGCTGGTTTTAGTCGCCTGGTTTCCTTGTTTAGTTCTTGATCAATAAAATTTGAAGAAGTGATGTCGACTGTCGAGTAATTTGATGACATACTATGCTATGACGTTTTTGACAAGTAGCTTTACGACATACTATACTATGA
>NW_007580173.1:2888-7977 GCF_000690725.1 Stegastes partitus | reverse complement strand
ACATACTATACTATGACGTTTTTGATGACGTTTTTGACGACATGCTAATCTGTGATACAATACATACAATACTACGATGTTTTTTACGACCTATTTTCCGACATACTATCCTATGACGTTTTTGACAGCATTTTTGGTGACATACTACACTATGTTCTTGACGAGTCATTTTACGACATACTATACTATGATGTTTTCGATGACATTTCTGATGACATATTACACTATGACATTTTTGAAGAGTAACTTTACGACATTGCTATGCTTTTTAACTCTTCTTGCTGCCACTTAAATATAAATTGTGAATTTAGTTCACTGAAGTGTTTATTCCATAAAAGATAATCATGATTTGATGCAGGCCAATGTTCAAAATATTGTTTTTATTTGGCCAATTATATCCTGAATGAACCACTGAGGATCCACTTCTAACAGCCAATACCACACATAGCAGGATGTGCATATCATCCTTTACTGCACACATCATCAATGTGGTATTTGATCAAAGACAAAATGAATCTTCATTAAACGGCAAACATGCTCACCTTGGCCAGGAAGCGTTTGACTGCTGGATACGGAGCGATCATATCCAGGAAGGGAGGCAGAAGCTTCCGAAAACGAGGGGTCGTGATGCCGACCAGGAAGGTTCCGTGGTCGCTGAGGCGGATGTTGTCGGGGTAACCGATCATGTTGTCCAGGACGATTTCTTTGGTACCGGCCTTCGGACCCTTCAGCCAATATCTAGAGCAGAAAGTAAACTCAATATTTGCCCCATTGTGTGTGATTGTAGTTGTATTATTCATGTTGTGAGGACATAAACTGTTGTACAATTTTTCAGATTCAGGTATTGTTTTTGTTGACTACTTGGACTACTCTCGCTCTCTGGACTCACTCTTTGGTCTAGCAATGTCCACCCCACAGGACAAACAAACATATTTGCTGAATTAGTGGAGCTGTGTTTCGAAAATGAGGTAGCAGACGTTGTTGGAAGTCGAAATAAACACCAAAATCTTCCACAAACATATGGACATGTTACGCTGAAAACGCCCAAATGCTTTCTTCGTTAGCGCCAACTGAAGGTTATTTTGCTAACAGTGCTATGCTAAAGCTATCACTCAGAGGTTTGCTGTGCCTTTTAGCCTGTTAACGCTATCTGGTGCACCATGACGTCTTTCTAAAGTCAGATTAGCTTCCGTGTAGTGGAGCTCGACACCCTAACTTCTTATTACTTTTATTCAGATTTGTCTTTTCGACATTGTGTTTAGTGTCCTGCTGCAGCACTTTGGTTCAACTCCAGTTGTTTTAAAGGTTCTCTAAGAATAAATGTGACTTGTTTTGACTCTGAAGTGGTGGAAAACAACCTCAGGATGCGTCCGATGCTGGTCTCGGCCAGCAGCAGGAAGCTTTCATCGGGCGACAGGACGATGCCGTTGGGCATGTAGAGAGAGTCCAGCAGCACCTTCACAGCTCCGGTCCGAGGATCGTAGGAGAGGAGACGTCCGAGGCTGTTCAGCTCGATCACCTGAAACACCCAACGGGTCAGAGTAACTTAGTTTAATCACAGTAAAGCTAAGCTAAAGTTGATTACAGTCTGGTTTAAGTCACTTTAATGGGGTTTTTCTTGACAGATTAATGTTGTTTTTTAACCAGTTTTGTTATTCATGGGTTCATTTACTCAAGTGGAACAGACATTTTTGGTTATGAAATGGTCTGAAATGAGAATAGGGAAGTTTTCTGTCAAATAAAGTGACCTCACCTTCCAAACACAGCTGGAATTCACCAGAGCTGCTTCGCTCCACAAATATCTGTCAACAGCAGCTTTCATTGTTGATCTCTTGTGACATAAATTAATAACCAATAAGACAGAGCTGTGGCCAAGACATGACCGCAGAGTGACGACAGATAGAGTAGCATGTTTAATTAATTTGATCAGGAATCGGTTTATAAAGATAACAATACCAATAATAGGGAAAAAACGCAGAATACTGGCTCTAATAATTGGTCGATCTCCAACGCAGATTGTAATTTTTTAGAGGTAATAAACTAATGAAAGAGTGGAAGAGGATGATAGAAACCCATTGCTTCCTGTACCTATAATATCATTCAACAGGCTATTTCTATGATTATTTAGTTGCATCTGCGCCCCTGAAAATACACATAAATCCACCTATAACAAAAGGTTTGTGATAAATAAAAGCTGCAACAGAAAAGAAGAGGTTTTATGTGCAGGATATCTGGTCTGCAAACAGAAATATAAACACAACTTCACACGTGGAAACAAACACTGAAATGACTCGAGTTGCCAAAATGTCAAAACAAGTCATCTCATAAGCCGACAGCCTGTCAGACGATACCATCAGATTTCCCAGTCGATTTGAATATTCTGATATCTTCACTGTGTTTCCTCTTTACAGCAGACGTTTCACCTGTTCTAACCAGGAAGTCAGACTTCTCGTTTACATGTCAGTTTTCAAACTCTGTTAATCAGATTTTCACATTAATTGACATCCTGGAGCCTCACAGGTGCCGCTGAATGGACTCTTGGCATTCTCTCTTTTTTCTTTTTTTTTGGAAAAGCGCCCAAGCGATTTGAAGAACAAGCCTGAGTGTCCCTTTGTGTGTTTTTGGAGGCCTGCGGTTACCAGGCAACACTGAAGAACCTCAATGAAGACTGCTTGCATCAGCTTCCCTTTCCCTGACCGTCTATTAGACGAACAAACTGAGTCACACGAACGCGTCGCTTGACCC
This sequence comes from Stegastes partitus, assembly GCF_000690725.1. NCBI lineage: Eukaryota > Metazoa > Chordata > Actinopteri > Pomacentridae > Stegastes > Stegastes partitus. The sequence goes on along the minus strand of NW_007580173.1, from coordinate 5,232 downwards.
TCGTCTCAACTCTTTCAAACTAAAAGAGGCGATTTGAGGCTGATTTTACAGCTGCATAAGCGTTTCCCGTCGCCTCACCTCCAGTTTGACGTGTCTTCGTCCCCATCGGCTGGACGAGTCGGTGAAGTAGATGATGCCGGTTTGGGAGGAAATCTCCAGGCCGTTCAGGAAAGCAAAGGGGACGCCATCAGCGCCTGACAGGAAACAGAACGCATCAGATAAGATATGAAGAGAACATTAATTGTTTAGCACCTTGACCAACTCGCTGTCACCTTGTGAATTTGCCAGCAGCAGCGTCTTCTCCCCGGTTTCTGGATCGACGCTGTGCAGTCCGAAGTAAGAGTCGGCGACGATCAGCTGACCGCGTCGATCCAGACGGACTCCGTGAGGACGACCGCAGACGAGTTCGTAGTCTGTGCTGCTGCCTGCAGACGCACAACAAGTTAACGGCTCTCAGTTTCAAGATGCTGCAGTTAACTGAACAGAGGGAACAATGGAGCAGAAGGATGACAAACATGTGCCAAGAGACCATCTTTGTGGATGTCAACCGAGAAAAAGAGTCTTTCCTTTCAAACGGAGCCTCATCTGTTGCAGTTATTCCAGTAAAATTTGATGAAACTGTATTTAGAGGTCACATGAAATAAACTAGTGAATGTTAAGATACAAAAAATGAACTTCTGATTGAAAAGTTTTCTTTTGTAGGTAAAGCAAGTCTGATTTCAAAACTCTGAAGTTCTAAAAATGTGTGGAATGAAAAAGGACAAGAGGAAGGAAACTGAACGAACAGAGCAAACAGAACATAAACTACAGACCACACTCTGGTAGATTCTGTCCCATGTGTGTGATCAGCGTGAGGCTGTCGTCAGGTCCGATCCTCCACAGCTTCCCGTCCACCGTTCCTGTGTACACGTTACCTGAAACACCAAAAAAACCCAAATTTTCACTTTGTGGGTTAAATTTTGTGTTTGTCGGGAGAGAAAAAAGTCCAGAAACAGCCTTTAGGTCGTCACTAAAAAGCTCCAGCGGAAACTAGACTGTAGCTTTTAGAAACCTACCAGTAAAGATGACCATTTAAATAACTTAACAATAACTTTGCTCCATTAGTGTTTTTTTTTTTTTTTTTAACTGTTTTATTTCTTTTACAGTTTATCTATTGAGTTTGTGTTTTAACGTTTTGTAAAGCTCTTTGTAACTCCAGTTTAGGAAAGTACTATAGAAATAAAGTTAATATTATGATTACTATTGCTGGCTTGTAAAAGAAATAAAAAACCAAAAATGTCTCAATAAATACACGTGAAAAAATTGAATATAAAATAAAATAAATTTTAAAAATATTTTAGAAAAGTTCTAAAATATTTCACAAAAAATACAAATAGTATGTAATGCAATAAATTAAATAATATTGAAAAATGTGAGGAAAAAAATTAATTTAACATGTTATTTGACACATGCTGGTAGTAGAATAATATTTACTTTGAGGATCCTGAACCTTTACATTAAACTTTTCTGTCGTCTCTCCTGAAGGTTTAACATGAAGGTGACACCACCTCCAGAAATTAGACAAAAAAGTCAAACCAAATGCCACAAAAGAAATCATTTCACTGGAACTGTGAACTTTAAAAGCCCCATAGAGGAGATGACTCACAGTCTTAATGTCTGGAGGAATCTCTGTACCTGCCTCTGATGTTTGCCGACACCAATCAAGGCCTCATGTGACCTGTTTTTTTTCTAACTAGAATAAAGGAAGATGATTATCTGAACAGTATCGGAGGTGTTATTAAGGTGGAGCCTGAATAACAGCAGCGTCTTTGTTCATCCTGAAACCGGCCTGAGGCTGAAACCTGAATAAAGACGCACATGGAGCTGGTTCCTGTCTCTTCTGAGCAGCAATACTGGCTTTAATTCACCTTTATGAATGATTTCAATAAGCGAGAAGCGACAAACTCCATCTCACTCACCGCTCTCGTCAGCAGTGAAGGATTCTGGTCCGTGTAGTTTCCCGGCGAACAGCCTGCGGCCGTTCTGCAGGCGGGTGTTGACGGCCAGCAGGCCCTCGAGGGCCGGAGGAGGCCCCTTCAGCCTGAGGAGACGGACACGGTCACCGGCAGCAGCAGTAAAAGTTCACAGCAGCTGATTTATCTCATCACCCAGCTTTAAATGTTTATAATGAAAAACAGGCGGGCAGCAGGTCTGAGAGGATCTACTGTCATACTTTGAGCTGATATACGGACGGATTTTAAAACTTCTTGGGATTATTGTTAATGTGTTAATGTGTCAATGTACATGTACTGTCAATGCTGAAAGACTACAGTTGTTCTGTTATATGTTTAAAGAGGCTTTGGGG
>NW_007580173.1:0-2707 GCF_000690725.1 Stegastes partitus | reverse complement strand
ATTTTGTTGTAGAAATTCTGACATTGGGATCATTACACTCGACACTGACTGTGTTTAGTTATCAGATCTCAAATTAGCTGAAACCTTGTTGGATATAAACAACTTCAGGGTTGTTTTTCTAACAGATTAGTTGCTTTTTGATGAGTTAATTATTCTAACAACTAAATTATCAATTATTCTAAATGTGATAGTTTTATTACTTGATTAAATTAACCCTTAATTTACCCAAAATAAACATTAAAAGCTTGTTAGATGCACATTTAAGGAAGTTAATTCTCCAAACAAGAGGACAGAAAAGTAAAACCACGTCAGCAGGCATTACTATATTCCATTATATTCTGAACTGTTACCTGGAGTCTAACAGATAAAATGTAAACAGACATTTGCACCATAAATTGATGCAGGAACGGAACAAACTGGTGCATAAAAGTTCACCAGAATGAGGAAGGAAATTACAATATTGACCCACAGGCACCTCCCTAGAAGCTATTTTAATCTTTTCTACTGCTTCCTCTGTGATAAATGAGTGTTTGCAGGCCTGAAGCTGCGTCCGTTGTGTCGGAGCGACTCCGACTGCAGCAGTTTGTTTAATGAGGTTAAAATAACTCACACATGTGGTTTTGGGTCTATGGGAGACGGCAGCAGGTAAACTCCAACAGCCACAGCCAGCAGAGCCACAAACAAAGACCTCCTCCCCAACCTGGCAGCAGAGAGAACACACGGACAACAACATTTTACATTAAAGCTGCAGCTAGCGATTGTTTTCATTATTTTACGCATGAACTAATTCGTTGTTTGGTCTAGAAAATGTCAGAAAATAGTGAAAAATGTCAACTGGGGTTTCAGAAAGTCCAAGATGGCGTCACTAAATGTCTTGTTTTAGCCAAAGACTGTCAAAGAAGAGGAAAAAATATAAAACATTCACCTTTTAGAAGCTGGAATCAGAGAGTTAAGACTTGTTTTCCATCAAAAAATCCTCGACTTAATCAAAATATTTGGTGATGAATTTATTAGTTGACAACTGATTGGTTGATTGTTGCAGCTCTATTTAAATGCACTTGATTTTTACAATGAACACTGAGGAAAACATCTGCAAAAATACAGAAAATGTGCCATAAATGTGCGTCTAAACATTAACAGAACTTCATGATCCCTTTAACAACCAAATTGAAGGCCTTCATTTTGCAACACTCCCCTAAATACGCAAATTTAGCCTCAAAGTAAAGATAGAAGTAGATGAGCTGATTGTGCTTCCTAATGATTACACGCCACAGTCTGCAGCGTTGCATCACACAGGCTGAAGTGAACTTTGACTTAAGATGTTCAGGACCGTTGCACAAGCTGCTCCCCTTAAACCTGACGGGAAATCTGTGGAAATTAGTTCTTTGTTCAGTTCTGTCAGAAGTAAACAGCGTTAATCAGCCAGATGTTCAGCTGCAACATTCTGGTTTCTGTTGTGCAGCTTTGCAAGAAAACAGTTTGCATGATTTTCACCATTTTTTCTTAAATTTAAAGGCTTTACATGAACAAAAACTAAGAATCCGTCTGGTTTAATGACACCAAATGATGTTTTCACCGATTTAAACGGACGCACCAGTAAATAAAAAGGCATTAATCCACATAAATGTCTGCCACACATTGTTTTCTTAGTGTTTTTCTCTCATTTGTGTTTTGTTTTTACTGAGCTGCCGAAGAGGAGTTTTAATTATGAGGCCAGTAATTCAGTCTGACACATCTGGATTGGAAACATCTGGGTGCAAGAGGAGAAAGTGCTGAGCAACATGAAATATTCAATTTCCTTAATTAACTCACAAATGGTCCCCTGAACGCAGCACATGATTAATGTATCTGCTGCACAAACAAAAGCTGGGAAAGCCATTCAGAGTCACAGTCCACAACAGGGACTTCTAAGGTTTCCTCAGATCTGACAGCTTGCAGAAAAATCTAGAAGTTTTGTTCTTTCTTGGAGCCTGAGTTTGTTCTAGATTGTGGTAGTTTTATAAGTGTTTAGGTGATTAAGTTGATTATGTGAACGTTTAGGTAACTTCCCCCAGTTTCCTAACGCCCACAGCTGTGCGATCTCTGCATTAGCTCAGCATGCAGGAGCACCATTTAAATCGTTTAAAGCAGGTAAATATTGCGTTGTTCTAACTGTTTTATTAAAGCCGAAAAGTAGCTTGACTCATAGTGGCTCCAAAAAGAGATTTGAATTGGTTTTAGCAACGCGCCTGCGTTCAGGACAAACCAGGTGAAGTTAAACCTGCAGATTTTTGAACAGAGTTTGGCGAAGCACGGATGACTTTCACACTTGTGGCTTAAGAGCAGTTTAAACGCCTCCGCGGACGAACTGAGCAGTTCATTTAAAGTGAGGTGAAGCGAAATTAGACGTCAAACTTACATGTCTGGGTTTCGGCTGAGCGTCTGTCCCTCCTGCTGGATCAAACAGGTCTGAATCAATGTGGTTCAGCCGGCACGAAGGGCCGCCGAAAACAAACCCGAGTGAAGCCGAGCACCTCCGATGTTCGCCTTCAAAATACGAGCCGCGGTTTGTTTTGTTGTTTTTCAGTTGATTTGTGATCTTTGTGATTTTTCTGATGATTTCAGACCAGAGAAATTTAGAGTAAGTACATACAATTAGGATGTATTATTATGGGATTTTTTTCTATATATTTGAAAAAAAGAGAAAGATTATTTATTGGTTTCTTTA
>NW_007580172.1:40219-49021 GCF_000690725.1 Stegastes partitus | reverse complement strand
TATCAGACAAATGTTTAAAATAGCTGAAAGCAAATAAATAGCAACCAATAAATAACTGAAATAGCTAAAAGAAAGCATGAAGGACTACACTTAGCTAAAAGCAAATGACACGTGGTTTCAATAGATTGATAAAAGTAATGAATAAACAGTTAAATTAATCCTCTAAAAGATGGTTGAAACATCTAGTCTCTGTCAGTGGTAGTAAACCAACCCAAACATTGGTGGTTAACTGTAAAATGTAATTTTATTCACTTTTACATTGTCGATAGGAACGGGCACTTTGAGTTGTGGATTAAAAAAAACACTGGGAACCTTTGATTCAGAGGCAAAAAGTGCTGCTCAGACAAGAAAAAAGCTTGACCTCTTTCTGTTTTCCTTCTTCACAGACAAAAATACGAAACAGATGATGCTGTGCTGACGTCCGGGGTTAACGAGCTTTCGAGAAGACCAAACATCGCAGTTTAGGTACACATGAACTACACATTCAGCACACCGCACAAAGGCAACTGTTATGCCTTCTTCCCCTCAGAAGTCTCCTTATATTACACCAGGGTTTTAGGCACGACCGGCATCCACTGACAAACGCAGGGGAAACTTCATTTTCAGGACAACGTGTGATTTATGCTCACTATGTGTCATTATGAGAGGAATGTGTCTTGTGTGTTTTCCTATACGTTTGGCAGCTGGGCATCACATGTATGGCGAGCAAAACATTGACCAGTCCGCATGCCTGCCTGGAAAAATCAATAAATCTCTCGCTGCCGCCGCCGCCGCTCTGGGATGGATGGGAAATATCCGAAAATTTCAGCTCGGAGGTCAGAGGTCGTCGGTTACTTGAGTAGGACCAGATGCCGAGAGGTGAGCGGGACAGAGAGAAAAGGAGGGGAACTGAAAGAGGACTTGTTACGTAGGGGAAAAAAACATTTAAATGATCAAAAGCAGTTTGCGAAATAACCAAAAGTTCTCGTTCTGTTGGAAAAAAACAGAATGAAAAAGACACAAAGCAAACACAAGAGGGCACAGAAAGAAATGTAGGAATAAAACGCAGGCATGAATTTACCAAATATGGACACTTCTGACCTCACTATCTCCCTCCCTCCTTCGCTCGCTCTCTCTCGCTCGTTCTGTCTCTCTCTTTTCCCTTCAGTCGGTTGTAATAGCAGCAGGGTGTGTCTGTAATTCAGGGTGTGTAAAGCCATTATATCATCCAGTCAGAAAGAAAGGGACCCATTCAGTGACAGCATGTTAGAAGGGTGGCATGTTAACTCACTGACCACTCTCGCTGTGTAATTACTTGTGTGAATTCATGTGTGCGAGCATTCACGCATGAGCGTCTTGGTGAGAATGTCTGCATGAACACACATGTCTATCTATGTATGTATGTAGTGAAGCTCAGATATGTGTCAAATCTCTGAGCAAATACGTCGTTTAATCCCGTCTGACCCACATCCTCCTACCTGACATACATTAAACGCTTGCGTTTGATTTCCCCTTCGAGTGCAGACTTCTGCCAAGACTACTTGGCTTCCATTCCTCGCTGCTCCTTCAGATAATTAAAGCAAAGCGTTTGTTTGTGTGCACCTAAAAGGTCAGAACCACAAAAAATAATCACTCCGGCTCTTTAGCTAATGCAATAATGAGTGCGGCAGAGTGGTTGCTGTTTATTATGTCTCTCGGTTATCGCCCTGCTTCCAAGTCCTCCATCCTCCTCCTGTCCTTAGTAATCAGTACACAGGAAGGAGCGATAAGACACATGTTGACTCACAAAACTGAGGAATGTGGAGTAAAGGGGAAGAAGTTTTCCCCCCTTCTTTCCTAAGATGCCTCTTGCTCATTCATCAGCTGTACTGAATTGACAACATCTCTAAAGTCAGGACGGTATTGCAGGCCATGTGCACGGGGACGAGATGGGAAGCGATATAAACGGCAACAGAGGCCGCTTTGTCCGCCCGGTATTTGTCTGGAACAGAACAGAGACCTAACAAGGTGGAGGGCAGCATGTGTTTAAAATATAAATACAGATATGTATTTACAGTAAACACAGAATGCTCTCAGGCTGTGCCAGATCCGGGTGTCGCTACAGAGCCGCTCTCTGTTTCTCAGACGCACACACACATTACAAATTTCTACACACAATCCTGCACCTCATACAAATAGATAGAAACCGTCGTGGCCCAGCTACAGCCGATCTCAGACAAACAAGCAGCGAACATTAACGGTTTCGGGCTCTTGAGGAAGGCGGTGCAAATTGGGACAGGCTCGCTGGAAGAATTCTGGCAACTCGGCCTCTCGCTGTTTGTTCAGCAGCAGCCGCTGGCTTCCCCTGTCTTTTTTTGCCTTATATGGTCACAAGAGTGGTTGAGTTAGAGAGAGAGACAGCGGGAGTGAGGGTGGAGGTGTGGTCTATTGTTTTTTGCGGAAGAGGTGTAGGGTTACATGCTGTTCTTGAACCTTTTGGTGGCTGTCGTCATCTATCCAGTCACCTCTTTTCCTCTGTCTGGAAGCAACGGGGATGAGCAGACTTCATGGGGGGTTGTGTAGGAGTGTGTGTGGTGGGGGGAGATTGATTCACGAGTTTGAACCTTGAGGCCTTTCAGGGACTGCTAAGGGGTAAAGAAAGCGGTTGAACTAGTAGATCATTCACAAAGGTGTTGTCATACCGTCCCTGACATCTCAAAACTATGCAGGAATGCCTTTCATCCAGCTCATTCTTCTGTACATCTGGGTCACCGGCTTTACTCGCACCTGCTTATGTAATACCAGTGGAATTCCCCCCCTATTTTTAAAAAAAACAGCCGGTCTCTGCCTCTGGTTGCTACCGAGCAGCTTTTCCTTGAATACATCACTTTGCGATGATCTAATCCAAGCCGCTAAAAGTGCAGATGCAACATGACAAACGATGTGGCCGTAATAAGCAGTCTGAAGGCCCTCGGCATGAATCTGTCAGCTGTGGGCTCCGTAATGACATGCCAGGATGGGAAGGCGGGCAGGGGTGGGAATGTTTTTTCGGTTAGCGAGTCGTGAGAGAAGGAGGGATGATGAAACGACGACCTGAGGGGCTGTCTGACGGCAGGTGATCTCCTTTCCTGCCTCAGCCCCGTCTGACCTCTTTTGGCTGCTGACACAGAAACGCTTCGCTGCCGCTCGCCGTACTTTGCGATAACACATTGGTGAGCTAAAAAGCACCTCTTATTCCTTGCTGTTGTGAAAAAGAAAAGTTAATTATTGACCTCGTCCAGTGATAACGCACCAATTTATTACTTTCCTTTTGATAATTTGCAACCATGGCAACTTTCAGAAAAGCAAAGGATGACATGACCTCCATTTGGACCGGAGAGAGGCTGGTTCGTCAGTTTGCTGAGGAGTCGAAACTGAAAAAATAGAAGTTGAATCAGCTGCATGCTGGCGGGTCAGAGTCCACCCACCTTGCAGCACATGGCTGACGGAGGAGGAGGGCAGTTTGGTCAGGTGCGAGAATGACGACATGCAAAGGTGAAAATTAAAGAGGCGGACGCTGTTGATTTGAGGGGATGACAGACAGGGGGGTAATTTGGAGAGAGGCAATAAGTGGAGGGTGATGTGTAGGCGCTTCATTTGCCCTGATGAGAGGGTTGTGACAACATGAGCAACACCTACATGTTCAGACAGAAGGCAGAAGGCAGAGAGAGAGAGAGAGAGGACGAGGGGCATAAAGCGCTGATGTAATAGAACCGGTGATCCATGTCCCCGGTGAGGAAAAAGTTCACTTTAAAGGTTCTGGAGCACCAGCATCGTGGACCAGAATGAACTGTAGGCCCAACCTCACCCCTCTGCACTTTCATTAGGTGGCTTTCCCCTGCAGGAACTGGAGTTGGGTGCAATATTATTAGCAAATATTAGTAGAGCGACAAAGGTGTGGCATGTCAGCCTATATGGTGAATGTTGTGGTGAGGTTAGAGCGAGGTTTGTCTAAAGGTGCTGGCTGTCCTCTTTGAGTTTGACCAATCAGCATTTGTCTTCTCTAAATTCAACAATTAACATTGAGTGTTTTTTTTTTTTTCAGGGCCTAAATACTTTCTTTCCTCCCTCAAAAACAGCCCACCGAGGGGTTTTAGAGAAGTGGCTCCTGTGGTCAGAACATAAAAAAGGTTTGGGCTGATTTAAGATGACCCTTAACTTCCTACAGCAACCAGAAAGGTTGTGTATATGAGAGTCAACAAAAAAATAATCTAGCCACAATAGTTAGCCAACACTTTGGCTATAGTGAGTTATTGTCCACGCGAGTAATGCTCACATATCTAATCTCTCCCTTCCTGCCTATTCTGAACTGGGTGGGTCTGTTGGACTGACTCATGTACAGATTGTGTTAATTCATGGAGCGAAGCCCTTTGTGGAAACAGACACACAGAGACTGGAGCAGAGAAGGTAAAGCAGAAGAAAGCCACGTAAAAGTAGTACAGACTGTCAGACTACCCTGCAACGAAACTAAAATAATTTGTTTTTAAATTCTTTGGATTTTCAGGACACCAGCTGAACACTTTTGCTTTTCTAATGCGGAGTGGAAGGGCACTCCTGGTCTGTTTACACGAGCAGGGAGGGCCAACAGTTTCAAAGGGAGGGACTCACATGCACCGTCATTGATCTGCACTAAAATGCAACGACATGCCCACATGGCTGGACCGGCTGCCAAGCATAGAAGAGATTACAACACAATCCTTTCACCATGTCAATACATAACAATAGTTTGCTGCTTTACTGATGCAATACTTACGAGGCGTGTCAGAGAAGTTCCAGGACTGGTGTCACAAAAGATATAATTCAAGCTACAAGTTTTCTCCTTCCAACTAATCCCCCTGGAGTCCTTCTCTGCCACGCCGCCATGCACTCCATTGTCACAGCCATCTTGATGTCATCCACGTCTTCTGAACGGGTCGCCTTGATGACCTTCTTGAGCTTGGAGGAAGAGGATCCCACAGAACCAGGTGGGGTGAGTAGGGCGGTTGCTCCAGCACGGAGATGTTCTTCTCAGCCAGGAACTGTGGGATGCTCAGGGCGTTGTGAAGCAGCCACGACTCGTCCTGCCACAACTCTCGCCTCTTCTGAACGAAGCAAACGCCGCAGGATCTCTTTGTAGACGTGCTGGTTGATGGTCTGAAGGGGAAACTCGTAGTTTGGGTTGGAATATATCTTTTGTGACACCAGTCCTGGAACTTTTCTGACACCTTGTGTATTAAAAATCCTATATATTTATGTCCTACAGCCACACAGAGATATCTTATAATTACATCCTCCCCATGCTTTCAAAACAGCTCAGGGAAGGTACATGACTGGAACATTGCATCAGCGTCATTAGGGACAACAAAGCTCATCCTCTTGTCTCTTTCTCAACCGCAGACAAACACGCAGTTCAAATACAAACATATTTTGACTCCTTTATTTCTTCACTTGGTCATGTTTCTGGTACATAGAGTTCCTCTTAGTAATAAACTAAATCAAACTCATATTTGCAATTCCCACTTGACTTTCACAGTCAGAACCCAGAGACACACACACACATACACAGAGAAAGACACACACACACATACAAACATGTATTTTTCATTCTCACATTATTAGGCATAATGGTGTAAAATGACCATGTGTGGCTCTGCGATGTTAGAGAAACGCCACCCTCTTGTGGACAGAAGCAGGAACTACAGGTTAACACTGTCACATACCTCATTCAGTATCGTCAGGCTTTTAAGTTAAATCCTCTCCGCTGCTAAAACTAAAAAACTTTCATCCCTCATGTTATACAGTATAAGTGCGGTACAGCGTTTATCTCCATTCTACAGACTTTTATACGGTTACACGCCAGCTTTGCGGTTCTAGTACGAACAGATTTGCGGAGCCATCACTTATTTAAAAAGACTAGAACCGCTGCAAAATGGAGTACAGCATGAAATAAAAAGGTTAGCGGAGGCACACACCCATCACTGGACGAAAAGAAGAACCGGAGGGAGAAAGAGAGACACAAGCGATAATGCACAGCTGAAGCAGTGTGCCTAGGGATGGGTGTGAGCGTTTTGACAGTTTGCCAGCTGGGACTGTGGCAAGGTTTTGTATATTTAAGGGAGGTTGCTAAACAGGCTCAAAATGGCGGCCTAAGGGCTGCAGACCGTGCCAGAATCATAGAAAAACAGCAGCAGAATGGTGGTGTATGTATGCACGAGCGGGGCGGGGGACAGGTGGTTTATTGTCCAATGACTTTGCTGACAAATGAGTCCAGCTCATCGTCATCTTTGATCCCCACAAAATGGTCGACGACGTCGCCTCCCCGCATGGCGATGACTGTTGGAACAGCCGATACCTGGAGACAGACCAAGTCATCAGATGAAACGAATACGACTTAACAACTTGCAGCAACATCAAATGCTATAAATTGTGTCCCTTTATCAAAGCTTCAGTCACAACAGTTTTTATACAGTCAAGTTCAGGAGATATAAAAAAGGGACGGCGTCTTTGAAGTGGGGATGAAAGAGGTGCTTATCTACAGTCGTGTGTTACAATAGGCTCATCGCCAATGGGGAAACGGATAAGAGCAGCTACATGGAAGCTAATCAATGAGCTCCTATGCAATATATTTTAGCCAAAAATCTGATTAGCAGTTTAAGTGTATGCTATATATGCTAATATTCTCACTACTTTACCTTTCTGTCAGACTAGGGGGCCCATACATCGGCACCAAGTCAATACCAAGATTCTGAACATGTGCTGCAGCTGTCAGGGGTAGACCCCTGAAGATTATTTATGGAGCTGCATCGGCAGGTGTCGTCACATATAAGGACGTTTGAGTCCGTGATCAGGGAGCAGCTACAGACAACCCAAGTCAGAATGTAAACGGAGTCACATTTCCAAGCAGCTCAAAGACAGACATCCAGATCTGAACACAGGATTCAAGCTGACAGAGTTTCAGTTGGTACTTTATATTAACATCTTGTTGTCACATCCTGACATGTGACTGTTTGCATCTGTTGTATGTTCCACACACACAATGTTTATGAAGGCTAATGTTAGCTTGTGTAGGCTAACGTAGCAGTAGTTTATAAGCTGGGTGCTACTGATAATGTTAGCAGAATATTTATAGCAGTGTGTGTGTGTGGCGGTCTCTGTGGTTTTCCTCATGTTTTTAATCTCATCATCAGCACAAGGAGGAAGAAGAGACCAACACACACACACACAGTCACAGAAAATATAACACGACCTCACAAGGATGAGTGAGTTTTAAAACACATTATTGTTTTGTTTTTTTATTAACCCTCCTATTAGTTTCAAATCAATCGACATCTTTTATCCTTGGGTTCAACTTGACCTCAGCAACTTAAACCTCCAGAAAACATCATAATTAAAACTGTGACCCACGTTTATGTGTAAATAATGCTTTAAATAAAACTGAAAAAATGATGTCAATGAGTTATTTAGAGATGTTAAACACTGAATAGGGTCAAATTTATCCTAAAAAAATAATAGGAGGGTTAAATATTTGAAGGCTACCTTCCACAGTTTTGTTAGAATATTTTTTTTCATATATTATTACATCTAACTTAATTATTACTTGCATTCTATTGTCATACATCATAAAATGGCACTATAAAAAAGTTAATTTGGTTTATATTTATAGCACAAGTTTGGTTTAAATAACGTTTTTCATAGTTGAAGGCTCAATCCCAAGTTTTTCCAATAAGAGTTTATCAGGAAATACACTCTTTTCTTTGGTTTATTTTTTGTTGAGGTGTCTGAATTGTTATAGAGAATTGCAGAGCTTCAGCAGTACAGGTACAGACAACCAATATTTACATCTGTACATCAGACAGCCCTTTTCTTTGGCACTGGTACATTTAAACTACAGAAGTTTTACAGTGAAGAAAACGTAACGCCACAGGAAAGAGCTGTCCGTCTGCAAACCAGTGAGAATATTCCACATGTGTACACAGTTTAGCTTCCTCTGCTTTTCCAAACCGGGGAACGACTATGAATAAGCACCTCATGCAACTCCACCTCAGAGAAACCGCACTGTTCCTTCAACCAAATGTCAGCAGTGCCACAAAAATCCAGTCTTACCCCATATTCTATGGCCAGATCTGTGTGATCGTCGATGTCGACTTTCGCCATGGCGACGCGGCCTTTCTGTTTGGCGACGGCCTTCTCCAACCTCGGCCCGAGGATCTTGCAGGGACCGCACCACCTGAAAACAACAGTCAGCGTGTTCATTTACAAACAGACGGCAACAACGGCTACGACAAAGACAATAAGTAGAACAATCAGTTCAAATTCAACTTCAATAACCTTCAACATTTTATGAGCAATAAAAACTTGAACAATAATAATAATTGTGATTTTATGCAGTCATGTGGGACCTTGTATGAAAGACTAGTTAAAAACAAAGGAAAACTAAACAATAAAACTCACTGACAACACAGCGCCGGTGTTATTAATAGTCAGTGACTTCGCTTACAGGCTCAGTACGTTGTGACAAAGAGCTTGCGTGCACAATACAAGCTTTTCATTCAGTTAATTGACCTTCGTCAGAGCAGACGTTCTGGCTCGTCATATGAGGAAAAGCAAGAAAATTAATAAAAGGTTAAAAATGGCCACATTCCCTGAAGGCGAATGAGTTTCAGGGAAGTGCTGCTGTGCGCGCTGGCTCACTGTCACGGCTTACTGGGAAACTTGATGGAACCGAGCCATCCTAAATGAAATGTTTCACCTGGGCTGTTCCAGCACTGAAACGTCAAAACGTCTGGTGGAATATATACATATATATTTACACATGCTTTCTTACTA
>NW_007580172.1:38403-39377 GCF_000690725.1 Stegastes partitus | reverse complement strand
GATCCACCTTGCAGCTCCAGCACATTCATGTAAATAAGATATTAGAACTCTAAGAAAGTTGTGCTTCCACTTGCTCCCTTTAAAATATTTTCTTCTGCACTCCACAAAAACATCTCTTGGTATTTTCACAACTCTCCTCTCCTTCCTCAGTCATCATGCTAGCTAACCTTGCAGTCGCCACCAAACTGACGTCATATAACTTGAGGGTAGCCGACAGTTAGCGTAGGATTCATCCGATTGCCTGACCTGCTTGGCCCGTGTGTCCAGAGCTGATAAGTCAGACGTTTGGCTGCTGAGTGTGAACGCATTCCACACATAAATAAACGTATATTGCACAAGCTCATATCACGATGCCAACTCATCGGTCGGCATCATCTCTCACCGACTGGGCCGATGGAGTCAGACTGTAGCTGCTGACACATGATGAGATAGACGTCGCTGTGATTGTGGGTGTGGTCGTTACTGTGATTTACTGTGATCACAATTCTCACTGTGACACAGAAGTTCATGGGTGGAACCGTCCAGCACAGTCAGACAGAGAGGTCGTAGTCGGCAGGTGTACACTGTGGCAGCTTTTAAAATGACTAATAAGGACATCATGTGAAGGGTCACATCATCTCTCCTGTCTTCAGCAGCTGCAGAGCTGTTTTCTGACTGCGTTATACCAAAACTCCAACTGCTCCTATTGATCACAGATAATGCAGGGGAATGAAAAAATAGGTTAAGATGCTGTGTCTCTTGAGTAGATGTCGTGCAAAATCCCTCCTTTGGCAGTTACAGTATTTGCCTGTAAATGGGGCATGTCTTCTGTGAAAGAGACCAATGGGGTTATAATTAGATCTGCACAACATTAGAGAAAGAAAATGACATTTAAATAGTCTTTGGAAAGCCTTAATCATTCTAAAATGACTGAGGTGATTTTGTAGGGATGCTGCAAGGTGGTTGGCATTGTTGCCTCGCAGCTAGAAGGTCGC
>NW_007580172.1:0-38328 GCF_000690725.1 Stegastes partitus | reverse complement strand
ATTGGTGATTCTAAATTGTCCGTAGGTGTGAATGTGAGTGTGCTTGGTTGTCTGTCTCTAAGTGTAGCCCTGTGATAGACTGGTTACCTGTCCAGTAACCCGACACAAAGAGACACCGGAGACTCAAGATGACTTATGTTGAAATAAGGTTTTGTGAATTTAGGAGAAGTGACACTAACAGAGCAGCAGTTCATGCATGCGATGTCAGCATTGGTCAGCTTCAGTCTGATACTTTCCTTCGTTGGGAAGCATCTCTAGATTTATGGATGAGAGGAAAACAAAAGATCGTCTGGCGCCTTGGTGCAATCTGGCCTTGAGAGGCACAGCGAGTGCCTGCCTGTCGTCCTACATGAGGTCAAGAATCTAGAAGATTTGCAGGTTGGTACACGTGCTACAGATACGACCTTTACTTGAGGAGGTCAAGAGAGGAGTTATGGGTAAAAGCTCTCTAGAGGCTTCACTCCAGAGAGGAAAGTAATTTTTCATTCACGAATAGAACAACAACAAAAGGCATCTGAAGGCACTCAGCATGCAGAGCTTTGTGGTGCTGATTTAAATCGTCAAACAAACTGGTTGTGTTGCTTCAAGTAGTGGCAACAAGTGTAAAGACACAACCGACAGAGTACCGGTTTTTGTAAACATCATGTTTTCTGTAGCCAAAATATTTCCACACAACTGACTAGAAGTGAACGGTTAAAATGATAATCCTGATTATTTTGATCAATATTGATTAATCAATTTATCACCATTATTGATTGATTTTAGTATATTTTAATGCACTTTCACACAAATCAATAAACAGAGCATTGATTACATTTCCATGTTTGGCTACATTCCACCTAATCGGCAATTAAAATATGACTTAAAACAACCTTTGCCTGAATATAAATAAAACTGAACCCAAAACGCCTCACTGGCCCAACATCTGCTTTTTTGATAGATGCTACAATTTCCTGATGTTCCCTAAACGTCTCACTTGCAGGTCATGTTAGAATGAGAAGCCTCTAGTCTCCACTTGGTTACTGCAGCACAGTAGCTCAGACAGAAGTGGAGTGAAATGACGTGTTTCACCATCGGATTTATCTGAGCCTCTATCTGAGGTGTTTGTTTTCTACATGGACTGTTCTATGAATGAGACATTTAAAAATAAAAATATTGAATTGATCGTGTTCGTTTCATTATGGGAAGCCAAAATCATGATACTGATTAAGACTCTATTGATTTCACAGCTCTGATTTTGTTTCTTTGACACAACCAAGTCTCTCTTCACGTTTTTTCTCTTGTTCACATGTGGAGCCTGCATGTCAACAAACTCTGCATCCTTAAATAAAGATTATTCTCCCCCCAAGAACTCTTAAATCTGATTATGACCCATCAGACAGACTTGTCTTGTGGAGTCGTTGTCTAACATAAGAGCTGAACTTTTTATTTTGTATTGAACAAAAAAAGTCATGACATGATGCATCAAGTTGCCTTTCTACCATCATCAGGCACATTGCAATAGTCGATGCTGAAACAATATATCGTGCAGCCAAAGTTAAAATGCATCACAAACACACTCCAAATGTCAAATAATCTAAAAGCTATGGGCATGAAGCTGCTGCCCCCCTATAGGACACAGTATGGACAGTGTCCAGCAGCTGTTTTTCAGAAGCTGTTGTGCAACCCTACATGACTGGAGCCCCTCGGTGAGCTGTGTGTGTTATATTTTTAACATCCAGACACGCTATAGGTAACACTGCTGGTCATTTAAAGCAACTACAGTAGAACAAGGTCTTTTCCAAGGTCAGTAGATACGATCTCCAAACATCAGCACCAATACAGACATTTAAACTCTGTATGTTTTGCTCGAATCTCATTATTTTTGCCGAACAAAACTACATCTATACAGAAGTCTGGAGCCTTGTTGATGGCAAATTGCTAAACTTTTCTGGAACCAGATTGGAAGACAATGATGCTCTCTGTTTTTAATCGCAAAGAGCTGGTTACTTACCCGTCAGCAAACATTTTAAAAACACAAAAACAACATAATTTAATTTAACCGGTGAACACATCCACACAGTTATCTCCAGCCCAGTACTCACTGTGCGTGGAAGTCGACCACCACGGGCAGGTCGCTGTTGATGACCCTCTCTGTGAAGTCCTCATTGTCCTGAACGTTGAAGGACACTTCCCGGCGGGAGGTGTGAGGAAGAGCGCGGGGCAGAGTGCGTGCGGGGGAGAGGAAGGAGACCCGGGTTGTGGCGGACTGCAGGGAGGTGGAGAAAGAAGAGGAGGTGGCGGCTGACGTCGGGAGGCAGCGGATATCTTTGACGGAGAACGTCCAGATTCGACGTACCAGCAGCCTGTGAGCCATCTGTGCACAAAAACACAAAAGAACAGAGGATGAATGCTGATTAATATGATTCACTGTGATCTCAGGTCTGTTTGACACCAGTTGAAGCCAAAGCAGAGGGACTGCACAATGCTTCGACTGTGCCTCAGGAGAGGCTGCTTACGTAAGGACGGCATGTTCATGGCCATCCTCTACAGGCAGGAGTGGGAGTGTTTTCCTCTAAGAGTTACAAGAGATTTAACTGGAGCAAAATCAAGGCTTAACTAGATTCGTCCGGAAGTGGAAGGTCAAGGTAGGCAGCATTATGCAAGTTCAGAAATCACGAACAAATCTAATCAAAAACTGCAGCAAAGCTCGCTTGATTTAAAGCAAACAGATCTTGAATCAACTCTATACCCTGCATGTGTACAAGGAGCATTACACAGTGTTTTGCAGGACAGGGGTGGGAGTCAGTCAATTAATTAACCCTCAGGAAACCAGTAATCTGCTGAAAATGTAAAAACATTTTATAATTTCAGCAGGACTTTTTTCTGATTATAGGAATTATAGTCAATATGAAAGGAAAATCAGGAGAATGGAGTAAAAATATCCACCAGACTTGTTATTCGGGGTTTCATTTACAAATTTACTAATGCATTATTGACATTTTCTGTTTATCAAATCGTCAGAAATAACAGGAAAATGCTTAAATACCTATCACTTAAGGTAAAAGACGTGTCGCCGTTACTTTATATGGAACTGTCATGCTTGCTGTTGTATGCAGTCACCCCCAACTATACATTTAGAGGCAAGAAAATCCTTTTTTTAGAAACTTTTCAAGCAAAAACTATAAATCATAAATAGGTTCCAACTTATTAAATGCCAATATTGGTATTTTTTCTGATAAATAAATAATTAGACTGTGATTAAAACACTTGAATTCTCATTAAACTGAGTATCTGTTGGATTGTGGATAAAACAAGATAACTGAGGACGTCGTCTTTTGGAGACACTGATGATTAACCTTGAAAAGTAATCAGATTAACTGACAATGAAAATAATGTTTAGTTGCAGCTCTCAGCTACTTTCTCTCTTCTGTTTAAATTTGTATTCTCAAACAGAGCTGCAATTAACAACACACTTTTCTGTTGATTGTTTCCTAATTAAACAACTATTTGTTTGGTCTACACACAGTTGTAAAATGATGAAGGACGTGTTTCCCAAAGCTCAAGGCAGTGAAATCAGATATCTTGTTTGGTCCACAACCCAAAGATGTACAGTGTACTGTCATAGAGGAGGGAAAAAACTGAAAACTTTAGGAAGCTGAAATCTGAGAATTTTATATGATCAAATAGTTGGCAATTAGTTTAATAGTTGGCAACTAATTAATTGAAAATGATGTCTGGAGATTTCAATGATGGCTTAATTAATAAATTCCTGACATTCTGTACATACAGCGATTAAAATTCAGTTATTATAGAGTTTACAAGTTCTCTCAAAGACAAGCTACTGTTGTAACTCTAATTTATTAGGTATTTAAGGGAACCAGGTAAGTGACATGAGCTGAACTTGATCAGCAACTAATTGATTGAAAATGATGTCTGGAGATTTCAATGATGGCTTAATCAATAAACTCCTGACATTCTGTATTCCTCTATCAAAGTTCAGATATTATATAGCTTACTAAGCTAATGTTGTTATGCTAATTCAGCAAATGTTAGCCTTTTATTTATCAGGGATCCAGTGAAGTGACATGAGTTGAACTTGATCAGCAACTGATTGATTAGTCGGCTACTAATTAATTTAAATGATGGCTTAATCAATAAACTTTTGACATACTTTATCCATCTATTAACATTCAGGTATTATATACATTAGAAATACTCTCAAAGACAAGCTAATGTAGTAATGCTAATTTATTAGCTGATATTTCGGGGATACAGTGAAGTGACATGAGTTGAACTTAATCAGCAACTGATTGATTTCAATGATGGCTTAATCAATAAACTTCTGACATCCTGTATTCCTCTATTAAAAGTCAGGTATTATATAGTTTATAAATACTCTCAAAGACAAGCTAATGCAATGCTAATTTTTTAGCTGGTATTTAACGGATACAGTGAAGTGACAGCAGTTGAACTTGATCAGCAAGTGATTGATTAGCTGGCAACTAACTGATGGCTTAATCAATAAACTCTTGACATACTTTATCCATCTATTAAAATCCAGGTATTATATAGTTTATAAATACTCTCACAGATAAGCTAATGTAATGCTAATTTATTAGCTAGTATTTCGGGGATACAGTAAGGTGTCAGGAGCTGAACGTGATCAGCAGGAGGTTTCTGTCTGCACTCAGCCATGTTGCTCTGCTGTTATAACACAGTCCGGCTGAACACAACAACCAGCTTTAACTATTCAGCATTTTCCCTGTAAACATTCCTCAGCATTCCTCCCCCACAAACTCTATCCTGGCTGTTTTTTCCAGCCTGCTGTCCGGTGTTTGCCGCTAACGTGCCGGCAGCTAGCCTCCTCCATTAATCTACGTTACGTATGACTTTGCCCTCTTCGTCCTCCTCCTCCTCTTCCTCCCACCGTTCACCCGCCGCCGCCGCCTCTCGGAGTCGAAACACGCAAATAAACTCTCCGGACACTTTCTCGACACGTTTTCTGTCACTCAGAGCCGGTTAGTGGAGGAACCGCGGAGCGTTTTTGGCTCTTACCTTGCTTGTTCGTTCAGCTTTGATCTTGGCCTCCCGGACCAATGAAGTGCTTCCGTCGCGGAGCCGCAGAGAAAAAGGGACCGAGTCGCTTTTTATCGCCTCTTCAGGCCGCAGCGCAGCGAGCAGCGCCCCCGGTCGGTCGGAGCCGGAACTGCAGGGCGCTCCGCTCACCAGAGGGTAGACATAGTTTACGTTTACTGTTTGCTCCTACTGCATAAAAATGTTGAGAATCCTACCTGTGACCTACTTTTTACTTCACTACATTTATCTGGCAAGATTCAAGAGTTTTTATTTGTCACACGCTCATACAGTAAGTATAGTGAAATGCAAAAGACTGTTCTGAAGGCTGTGCAACACCAATAAGACATTATAACGAGGACAAAAAAAAACAAGAGAAAAATTAGAAAAAAGTCACAATGCCATAAATAATGAGGTAGGGATCTTAAACTAGTGCAGAGTACATAGTGCAGCTGTGTGTATGCATCAGAGTGGGTCTACATGTGTGTGTGCACAGGCCTGTATGTTATTTACTCAGTTACATGATCCAGTGTGCTGCTGCAGCAGACAGATGAGTTGCTGTGATTTAGATTTTGACCTGAGGTCAGAGTTCACAGTCCTGACAGCAGAAGCTCCTCCTGAGTCTCTCCTTGATGTTCCTCAGGTGCCGGCCAGAACGTGGCCACACAAACAGTCCGTTGCTGGGGTGGTGTTGGTCCTCCATCATCCTGGTTACCCAGACCACGCTCCTCCTGGTGTAGGTGTCCTCGAGGGTGGGGAACGCTGTGCCCTCGGTACACTGACAACAAGAGTGGTTGTTGCTTTGCAGATTAAAGGTCCTGTAAAGGTACTATAGCAAAGCAGGTACTTCAGCACAGCTATTACACATCACTGCATCAAAGAGAGTATGAATAGTCTGTGTCATATATGAAAATATTTCATTTAAAATGTCTCCTGTACTTGGTTGCTGTTGCTTATTTACTTTTAGTTGAGCAGCATGTTGAGTGCAGGACTTTTACAGTCAAATTTGACATTTATATACCATCCTATTGGAATTAGAATAAGATCTGAGTACTGCACAGCTCAGGTTTGACTTAAGCCCAAATTATCTATCTATACGCTGCTTAGTCCTCACTAGGGTCGTGGGGGGCTTGAGTCTATCCCAGCTGACTCAGGGTGAAGGCAGGTTCAGTTCTTTTGGACTGTGTGGGAGGAAGCCGGAGAACCCAGAGAGAACCCACGCTGCACGGGGAGAACATGGAGACTCCACACAGAAAGATCTTATGCTTTTTGGTTGTTTTGTCCATCCATCCATCCATCCATCCATCCATCCATCCATCCATCCATCATCCATCCGTGGAGGTAGTAGGCAGAGCAGGTCATTCCAGACTTCCCTCCCCCCGGCGATGCTTTCCAGCTCTTCCTGGGGGATCCCGAGGCGTTCCCAAGCCAGCCGAAAAAACAAGACAGAACTAAGAAAGCACGGCATTGGCATCATCATCGAACAGTTTTAAGAGGTAAATATTGTGTCTGCATTGGCTTAAAATGAACACTGATGGGCAGTCGTGCCTGTCAGGCTAAAAGTTTACAGTTTCAATTTGAAGATGTTCCAAAAAAAATAAATGTGGCAGGTTGAAACTGTTTTCTTAAAAGGAAATAGAAATAATATTATGTTAATTCTAAAACAGAGGCTTGATGTCCTCTGACTTTGAGTAGTAAAAATATGTACATACACAGTATCAGGCTTCTCATCTAACTGTTGATAAGATGCATTCTGTCAAATATCAAACTATTGCATTAAATCAGAAATTCCCTTGCAGTAACATTCAGATGAAATGTTGTTGCATTTCTATCAAATTCTTATTATTATGAATATGAATAACAACTAAAAAAAAAAAGTTGTGTGTGGATCCAATTTTCCTCCACAAATATCATCTCTTGCGCTGTGCTCATTGTTAATTCATATTTTATTGAGATGGAATAGCACAGTGGACTCTGCCTTTCATGTCTAAGAGGGCAACGGGATGAAAGAGAGAGAAGGTGCGTGGGCTGTTTGGAGTAGAGATGGGTGTCATGCAACGCTGAGGAAAAAAAAAAAAGTCAGACTCAACCAGACAGATCGAGACGCTGGACAGAGAGGAACGCAGCTGAACTGTGGAGAAGGGGAAAATATTCCATGAGAGAGGATTACTGAATTCATTGTGGTGAAGCATGTCCAGGTCCAGATGGTGGATGACTGAGCACGGAGGAAAAGGTTCCTCCGTCATTCCTGCTAAGACGGATGGTTATTTGTCATGACAACCACAAGCATCCTCTTTTAAGGATGAGGAGTCAGACTCTTCTGGTGCTGTCTGGCTGATGCCTACACGCCCTGCCTTCTTCTACCTCCGTCACTGTGTTGTTCTTCTACCTCCATTTGGACACTTGTGTGTTTTACTCAGGTCTTGGAGGAGAAAAGCTGATTTGTAACTTCAGTCTTTTTGACTGGCCTCTCTTTGGACTACTGCAAACACTTTTGAATAGGATGGATAAAAGCATTGACGGCAAAGTTGGACTTTCAAGACCTTCTTCCACTCTTCGACCTCCACCTTTGTTTCGCAGCATCGGACCTCCCGGGCTCCCGGCCAGCCTTCCTCCACACCGACGACTCCGCTCTTTATTCTGCAGGTCCAGAGCGGTGCTGCCTGCAAACACCATCGGAGCTTCAGAAACACACACCTTCACAGACATACAGACAGGAAGCCATGCCCAGGCGTTGGTGTGCTCACTGGACTGCAGTGACTCAGAGGATATTCAATCCTGCACTGTGCTGAATGCACTTGAGTCTGACTCAGATCTGCACAGGAGCGCTGTGTTCAGGTCAGGGGGTTTCACAGACGCTCTGGTCTCAAAATGCCCCCAAGAACAAAGCAACCACCAGGAAAGCGAGTTGCTTTCTGATCTCTGTCCATCTGCAGCAGCCAGTGGGAGAAACAGAGGCAGGCAGGCCAGACTGGTGACTCCACTTCAGACATCAGAGGATCCCGCCATCAAACAGAAACAGCGGCTGAAGAAGAAAAAGAGAAGCTACAGGGTTGACTGTGCGGGGAGGCAGAAGTATGTGGTGCCGTCACTCACGAAGAAACAGGAAGACGCCAGGCTCTGCGAGTGGCTGCAAAGTCTGGGCATCGCAGATAGCAACGCGAAGGCCTCTGTCACAACAAACAGCCAGCAGCGGCTATTTGCATCCAGGTGCAGGGGGGCGACGGGCCACAGAGAACCAGACGCAGTGGCAAACCACAGGAGAGACAGACGGCCTCATTTCCTGCCTCCCATTTATCAGTCGGACTCCCTCTTGCGTGTGCCCCTCCTGCTTCCTGAAAACTCCCCCCCTCCATCACCCTATACCTGCCCAGACGCCCCGGTACACGCCCTACCTGTACCCCTGCTGCAGCCCCTCTCTCTGAGGAGGAAGTGGGGTGCTGAGAAGGGAGACCACTGACCTCCTTTAGGTCTACAAACTCTGGTTGTGTACTTTTCTGTGTGTCTGATTCATGTCTTGTAATTTTCTCAATTGATTGTTCATCTATATATGCATTAGTGAATTAGTGAGCAGGTGGACACAGTAACACCAGTAACACTTAATGCACAACATCTCTGCAACAAACTGACCTCTGTGATGATGTTTAGGTTTGATCGAGTGCAGGTACTACATCTGTTTTTTACTATTACGTTGTGTTTTGGGGATAAATACCTTCGAGTGTTTTGCTGGAAGGCAGGGATTTCCTGCTAACTTTATTGTTACCAAGCGACTAGTGGAAAGATTATGGGTTCGCTCAAATAAAGTGGAAATCTAAATTCTAATTAGATTTTAGTATTTATATCTTTGCAGGTGATTGTGTTATCTGAATACTATGTGTTGCAATTGAGAATGAGTGAAACTAGTGAGCAAGCAAGTTGAGAAGACTGAACATTTTGGTAAAAGTATTGGACAAATGGTGAAAAGCAGATAAACGGCTAAAAAATGAATAGAGTAACAGTTGAAATAGCTCGCTAGCTTAGAGGTAATGGGTTAGATAATTGGTCTGGTCTTTCGTTAAACCACTAAAAAGTCATTTCTGTGCATCATAGTGAAATATTTAGATGTCTTTGTCATGAAAAGAATCTCTTCCTGCATTAAAACGTCTCAGATGTAACCCTACAACATCCTCTGGAATGTGAAGCTTTGTTAAGTCACCGTCTCCGTCTCCGTGCACGCCCTCTGCATCCTGGGTGTACAGGCCATACATGTCAAACTGGAAACTGATTCTGAAGAAGAAGAGTGATACAGAAAGCCACACCCTGAAAGCTGACAGGATTGGTTCTTTGGGTTTGTGATGTATAAAAACCCCAGAAGTCCTAATCTGGGTTTTTAGGCCGTCATTGGTACGTTGCAGCTTCCAAGTGGAGCTTATTTCGCTCATGATGTGTCTTCTAGCATGTAAAAAACACCACGTGGACACGTTGACAAGGTAAAAAACTTGATTTTCTCAGGAGGAGGGTCTTTAATATTGAACTCAAGGCGAGCCGAGCTGACGGGTCAGTGGGCAGAAGAACAAATCTGACTTGATCTGAGTAACACATTCATATTTGTTTACATCCCTGCTAAGAAAATAGACAAGATTCCTTAAAGCTTACAGTTGGTTCAGCAAAATAACAGCTCAGCACTGATGCTGACAAGGTTTTAAAAAAATAAAAATAAAATTTAGCAGAGGGGGTCTTTAAAAAATAGTGTTTATGTATTTTTTGAAACAGAAAGACAATATAGCAGAATGAAAGAAGAAACACACTGCATAAACATGGGAACAAGGTAAAAACAAAACAAAAACAAACAAACTTCACCAGTGGAGGTCTTTAATGGGTGTATGATGAAAAGGATTAAGGGTGATGGATAAATAGGTAGAAATAATAGATGAACACTTTTCAACATGTTCTGCTGCTCCAGCTGGTAAAGCTGTCAGCTCCATTTGATTAAAACTACCATTACAATAAACCAATTCATATAATTGTTAGTGTTAGATTAAATCAAAAGAAGACATTGTGGTTGTGAGGAGCTGTGTTGATGAAGCGATGGCCTACATGAGAGCTTTAGTAGACAAAAGTCGTTGGGAAACACTGTTCTAGACGTGTTTGTGGTGTTACATCCTATCCTTGCATTGATTGTTATTATTCTTAAATTATTTACATTCAAACAGCATTCAGGAAAACTTTCATTTCAGGCCTTTGGTTTGTTTGTTGTTCCCTGTTTGTTACTTCCAACCTGTTTTTACGTATCACACGTCTCCAGCAGAGGGCGCTGTCCGGCGAGCAGACTGGGGGTGAGGGGGTGAGGCGGTGGGCTGTTTATTAGACTGTGGCCGTTGGGGCCTGAACAGAGCGCTGCTCTGTGTCCCTGCTGAGGTGGGATCTGTGTGTCAGGACCAGAACACATGAGCCTCAGTGCTCCTTTACCGCTCGCCTCACATACCCCTCCTGCACATGTTTACTCTCAAACGCGGCCCAAACTGTTTGTGAGTGAGGCTCTTTTTTCGCCCCCCAAGCCCTCTTTCCGCCAAATAAACATTGCACCGGAAATTGCAGGGATATCTGGGATTTTTGAGGGGTCCCGGTGGAAAGGAGGAGAGGGCTTAGAACAAGGCAGGCCTCTGTGACACCTCGGAGGTGAGGGGAGGGCGAAGACGCATGAGCCAGAGGTAGGTGGGGGGGGGTGGAGGGGCATCCAGAGGAGGGGAGGGAGGGCGCGACCCTGAACTGGGTGGTTGCCGGGCACCATCACCAGATGCACACTGACGACCAGGTACAGGTGACCCAGTTTCCTTTGACCCCGTCAGAGTGCGAGCTGAGGCCGACCCCGAAGGAGGCGACCCCGGCCAAAGGTCGGGCGGGGGGTGACGCAGAGGGCGCCGCCGCGATGTGGGCCTCGCAACAGATAACGACTCCTTAGGATGGGCGTAACGGGCCGCACCTGATCTCTCCCCTCTGGTGGCTGCTGTTTATTCACACTCCTGCACAAGTCGGGAATACAACAGCCATTGACGAGGGGCAGGTTTCATAACAGCCCCTGACAAAGCACACATGAATGAGAGGGTGTGTGCCCCCTCTGCGCACACATGACGCTCCCTCCTGCCTTTTGTGAGTTCTGTTCCCAAATACTCGGCGTCTTTATTCGATAATCACAGCCTGACGGGAAAAAAAAGCAGCACGGCATAAAGGCTGTTGTTGAACAGATCGCACCAATAGGGATGATTACACTTGATGACCTTGTATTTATTCCAATTAGTGTGAAACTGTATCCTCTAGGCTGGTCTGCCGTCGTGTTTTTAAAAACTCTCTTTCTGTCTCACCACTGGCCTGTAATTGGGAGATTCTGTCTGATCCTCGTGTACGCCACGTCCTGATTATAGTCAATTAGGCCAAATGCAATATATACTGTATATATAGCCTACATATAGATGGGAATCGTAGAAATAGAAGTTCAAATGAATGGTTTCTCGATTTTTATTGAAGGTTTGAGGGCGCGAACGTCTCGGCGATTTGCAGCCTCGCATGCAGATGAGAGGGCATGAGCGTGTTCGGAGGGATGCATGTGAGAGGATGTGCACATGTGTGGAGCTAAACACCTGACAGCAGCACCCAGTGTGTATAACCTCCCTGTCTCCGTTTCCCAGCTCTGCTCTTATACCAATCTATGTTTCAGTGTTTGGGAAGTCAACAGTAGAGTTCCTGTTCTTAGTTTAAAAATAACTTTGCGACTTAAATTCCTCGCCCCCTCCTCCTCCTCCTCCTCCTCTCATCCTTTCTTACTGGCACTCTCCTAACCTCTCTTTGCTTGTTTTTCTTTTCCCCCTTTTCTTCTGTTTTGGAACAGCCTGTGCACTCGTTTTTTATTTTTTCAGTCCAGTCCTGTATCTGTCCATGCTGGGCACACATGTATGTACTCACAAAAATGCCACAGATGGGTAATGATAGATCAGGCTTGTTTACCCTTTAAGCCGTATTTCTATCGGCACTTTTTAGAAAGAACAGAGTAGATAAGCGCAGAATCTTTCATTATACTACTAAGTCACATCTGGGATCAGACTGGTGATGATGTAAAGAAAAAAAACAACATAATTCCTTCATTGAATGGCGATAAAGGTCTAACTTATCAGTCCAAAATCTCCCATCGGTGTTCAGTTGGGTTGAGGCCATAACAAATCCATCCATCCATCCATCATCTATGCACCGCTCATGGGGGGCTGGAGTCTATCCCAGCTGACTCAGGGTGAAGGCAGGTTCACCTGGACAGGTAACCAGTCTATCACAGGGCTCCACTTAGAGACAGACAACCAAGCACACTCACATTCACACCTACGGACAATTTACAATCACCAATTAACCTCAACATGTTTGTGGACTGTGGGAGGAAGCCGGAGAACCCGGAGAGAACCCACGTTGCACGGGGAGAACATGCAGAAAGATTCCGACTTTCTAGCTGCGAGGCGACGGTGCTAACCACCGAGCCACCTTGCATCCCGCCATAACATATGAGCTGCATCATTTTCATCATTCACCCCACATCACCTATGGATGGGAGTATTGTCACCCTAAAAGAGTCCACTTCCTCCAGGACAGAGATGTGTCGTTATGGGATAAACATCAGAACAACGTCGTGCTGATCAGATCCGATCGCGTGCTCAAGTTTTTCCTTTAATTTGTCAACCGTCTGTAGTAAAACTACAATAACAACAGGACTACATTCACTGAAGCAGCATTCAGGCCTTGCAGTGTTTTTAGCCAAAATGTCACCATAACAAACACGATGCTCACAATAGCTCATGTTTATAAAGCTTATACCACGTTCAACAACTAGCACTAGACATAAACTGCAGCTGATGGGAACATTCGTTTTGCAGATATTTCGTCTTTTTGATGTGATAGTTTTGACTTGGCTGTGGCTCCAGATGTAATATCTGATCATGCAGCGATGGTAAGCTCTATATGAATCAATGGATCTAATACATGTCAGGGTTTTTCAATAAAAGCCAAAAAGCAGCAACCTGCTGTTTCTACAGGAAGTGAAAATAGCAGAATTGGTGCAACAGACTTAATCATGTATAAACCAGAATATTGTAACTGAATTTATATTATATATCATGTACACAGTGGTGGAAAGTACATCTACCCAATGTCCTGTGCTTTGGTATAATTTCAAGGTTCGTGTGCCTTAATTTAGTATTTATATTAGTATGTTACTTTCTCCTTGTACTTCACTACATTTATCTGATGCTTAAGTTAGTTTTAAGATGAAGATTTTACACAATACTTAAAACGACAAGCTTTCAAAATGCAACAGTAGTTTTCAGCCTTTCAGTTTTCCTACAGGAAGACGAGTTGGTGCGAAGTCAGGCTCATGTTTTAGACATTTGTGTTGTTAACAAATAAATTATTCTCTGTCTAAACCTCTCACTAGTTTCAATAAATGTTCCAATGATCCAACATCACAGCAAAAATAAGAGATCTTTAAAAAAAAGAAAAAAAAGAAAGAAAAAGGCCCAAAACTGAACACCAATTTCTGAATCAATTATTTATTTTTCTTATTTTCCTTCTTTCTATCTCAGATTTATCTGGTCTCTCTGTAGTTTATAAAACTGGATACAAAGTGGTTCAAACTGGCTCCACCTGCAGCAGCTACACCAGTAATAATAATAATACTGTCCAATGATGATAGATGTTATAATACACAAGTATAAGTCAGCAGGTTGAAAACAGAACTTTTACGTTAATAGTTAAACCACATTTTATCACTGATACGTATGTAGTTGTACATCAGGGGGATTTTCCATGCATGACTTTCACTTGTAATGGAGTTTGCAAGTAGAGGATATGAATACTTCTTTCCCAACAGCAGACATGTACACAAGACATAATTGTTCTCCTGCTTTTCTGGACAAACTGCATCATTAAGACACATGGCACAGGTGAAATATGTCTTTTCGATGCAATTAGACTGCAAAGGATAACATTAAAAAAGTGTTTTGTGCTTTGATTTCTTAAAATTACACAAATAATTAAGCTCAGACTCCTCAAACAGGCAGTAATGAATATGCCCTGTGTGTGTGTATCTGTGTGTGTTTGTGTGTGTGTTTGTAGGCTTCAGTGTCACAGCAGGTGTGGCGGGAGCTCTCCTGAACAAACACTCCACACCTGTCCTCCTCCTCCTCCTCCTCCTCCTCCTCTTTTCCACTTCATCCCCTCCATCCATGAACACACACTTTCTGACAAACAGCTCTCCTTACGGTAAAACCACCTCTTTTCTGCTTGACTCACGCTGTTGTGCGTCGAATCAGACGTGAAAAGCGAGCTGCTTTTGTTCCACTGACCTCACACTACTATCCTGTTCTATCTAACTTTCTCTTTTTTTTTGTTCTCTCGCCGCCTAATATTTCCCTGGCTCTGTCCATGTGCTTTACACCTCCCTCTCTCTCTCCCACTCTGTCTATTTCCACTGACTTGTTTTTGAAGGTTTGATCTGTTTCTCACCTGCCATGGCTCGCCTCCTCCTTCTCCCTCCCTTCTCCTCTTTAATAGCAGGGAGGTTTTCCAGTGAACTCCTAAAACGGACTTGTGTCACTTTAACCGTTATGGGTTTGTTGTCAGCTCAGAATAAAAAGGTCGCAGAGGAGGGCAAGGCAGTGTCTGGTATCCCCGAGAAGCTTATGAATGCCTCCTCTTTGGCAGTGTGTTGGAAACTCTGCATGTTTGCGTATTACGTCTCGCTGGGGTGGACGAGCAAAGTGGAAAAGGACAAATTCTTTGATGAGTCAATGGAACTTGAATATAAAAAACAAGAAAAGCACACAGGCCTCGGCAGAACCCTGCGCCTCTTTCTCCCTCGGTTTTCTCGGGCTTGTTTACTCGGGCCTGTTACATCACCTCCGCGCTCTGACAGAGAGAGATGGATTGTGTGGGAAGAGGATGGAGGTTTGGTGAATACATAATTTTGCTCTCTGTGTAGGCCTCTGTGTGCGCGAGGACGTACTGTATATATGTACGATGCCTTTTTTTTTTCTTCTCCTCTCTCCCTGTGCCTGTGGAGTGAGTGTTGATATGCAAATCGCTCGCAAGAGGAGGGCGTAGGCAGCGGTGAAAGCCCAGGACATTTACTCGAGTATTTCCATTTTACGACACTCGGTACTTCTGTTATTCTGATTTTACATAAACATGATAAACTTTAAGAAGCACACAAGGCCTCTAAACCTCTCAGATGGTGTCCTTTAAATTATAAAATTATAAAAAACAAAGATTAGTCTAAAAAAATGAGGGTAAATTTATGCAGTTTTTTATACGCTGTTAATCATATCTTATTTCTAACCTTCTCATCCTTATGAAGGGTTCAACCTCCAGGCTGGAAACACTGCTCTAAATTATCAATATATAAAGTAATAATAATACTCATTTGTCTTCATACAGCATCTTTCAAAATAAAAGCGCTTTTGACAGATGAAGTACGAGTAAAATACCCCAGAAGGTAACAAAAAAAAAAATCACCAATAAAACAATAAAAGCAATAAAAATTTAAGAAGCAAAAAAAAAGAAAAGAGAAAAAAGCTCACTAACAAGTGACATGAAGTCGATAAAACAACAAAAATGTGTTTTTTTTACGAAGTGATCCAAAATAAAAGTCTGTGATTTTTCACGCCTTATCTCCTACTGATGGACCCTGATGAGAAAAACACTTTTAGATTTAAATCTGAACTTTGGAGCATCCAGAACGCCCCCACATGACGATCTAAGGATGCAAGTTAACTCATATACGGTCAACTTGTGTCCAAACCCAGGACCTGCTATACAAGCGATCAGTGAAATCGATTCAAACATTGAGCCCAGCTGGATTGAAGCCAGCAGGGTCGTGGTTTTAAGCTGAGCTGCTGAGTCCTGAAGAGAAAAGAGTGACTCTTGGCTTGAGCCAGAGAGGAGGGAGTTACAGTAAGTACAGTAAGTCAGAGCAGCTCCACGTTAAGCTGCTACACTCCTGAAATGCTGTTTACTCACTTCTGCTCCAATATTGACGAGCTGACAGTCACGGGGGTCAGATCCTGCAGTTACAGAGTAAATACTTTTACTTTTGATGCTTCAAAACAAAGACTGTGATCCTCTGGAAAGAAAACAACAACAACATATTCAATCCCTTTTTTAAATCAACGCACACATGAGTTTTGCTGCTCCTGCTTTAACATTTACAAGCTTTAAATTGTTATTTAAGCCTATTGACAGTTATACTAATCACATTTTTGTGCCAGTTTGTCCACATTACAGCTCTACTGATGCTTTTTAGCATTTGCCTGCAGAACAGAGCAAATGCTGAGTGCTCCTGCTTTCATTTGCTAATAAAAACCTCTGTGCATTAACTTGCATTGCTTCTTTTATGCAGTGGTTGAAAGTATTAAGTACATTTACTCACATACTCTACTTAACTACAATGCGGACATACTTGCACTTTACTTGAGCGTTTCCTTTTTATGCCTGTTTCCGCTCCGCTGCATTTATCTGACAGCTTTAGTTACTTTCAGGATTTTACACGGCGGTTATTATAACAAGATTTCAAAATGCATCACATGGTTCAGGATTAAACCAGTGGCTTCCAGGTTTTTTTGGCTTCTCACAGAAAGCAGTGGAGTCACATTTCAGATATTTATGAGCTCCAATAAACATCTAAACATCTCCCATTTGTTTCACTTCAAGAAAACATTCCAATATGTCAACAAAAATCAATCAGAAGCAGACTTGTGGGTCATTTATCTGCTATCTCTGAATATAAAACTGGATATAAAATAGTCCAAACTCGCTCCACCTGCAGCAGCTACAACAGTAACATGCAGTTGACATATTGATGCTTTCATATTATGATATGAGTATTTTTACGTTGAGGTTTTGGTCCTTTTACTCAAGGATCTGACTACTTCTTCCATCACTCTGCATGTATGTGTGCAGCATAAATACATGCAATCACTTTGTTGTTGCAGGGGGAAAACATCTTCCCTGCTTGCTGGCACTAATGACCACCGGCGTCCCTCTGCTTAACGACACAATCAAGGGAAACAACAATTTAGCCACCCACAGTCACATCTCACTGACATCAACAAGCGGCCCACTCCCTGCACTGCTGAGCACTTTTAATGCGACGTTTGAGAGTGCATTGATGTGGAATATGCATTTAACCCTGTCGCACAGAGCATCAGTGTGTAGAAACCAGCTCAGGTGCTGCAGATGGCTGGTTTCCTGCGTCCGCCGGGGGATGACAGGAACATTATTCTCACCTCCGCTCATGCTCTCTTCAATGAAAACCTTAAAACCAAATGGGGTGGGTGCATGTGTGTGTGTGTGTGTGTGTGGTGATGCAGGGCGATGCAGCCTGGGAACCTCTGAGATGTGGGCGCTAAATACAGGATATGGAAGGAGGAGGGAAAGGAAGAAAAAAAAAGAAGAGTGATTAATTGCACTGGAGATTATCATCATCATTTTCAGCATCACTATCACTCAATCATGCAGTTATGTTCAGCTCCAAGGAACACTGTGCTCTGCCCGCGTACGTGTTTTATCTGTCCAGCTCTTGTCTAAAAGTATTTTTATAAAGTGGGGGAAGGAAATTCCTCGCTGTTTTCCATGGCTGCTCCCAGTATTAATGTAGCACAGACTAGCAGCTGAGTATATTTATTTTACTTTTCACAAAGCAGCAGCCGGACAGAGGTATGCGTGTGAAAAGAACTTTAAAGCATCAAAAATATTATTTTCGCTCGAACATAAATAAATAAACACCCCAAAGCCAGGTCCTCTTTGGAATGTAGTAATTCTGAATTTTTATGAATGACTGCATTCATGCTTGGCCACGCCCCCCACCGCTCGCCCTCCTCCCTTCCCTGCTGGGATACCTTGGCCGCGCGCCTGCGTCCTAATTGGTTAAAGGAGGTCCGGAGTGGGCGTGGCCGCCATAAAAAGCACGGGGCTCGTATAAAAACAAGGCTCAAACTTTGATCGGCGAAAATTTACAAGTGATGCAGGACGTTTGAGGATAATTTTTTTTCTTTTTTTGTTGCTTTTGCAAGTCGGATTTAACCTTTTGTGGACAAAAGCTATTGTTTGCTGTTGGAGGATTTTACTCTTTCTGTGACAGCCCTCCTGCTCTCTCCTTATGTGAATCAGCTGACAGCAATGGGGACGCTGCTGCTGTTGTTTGCTGTCTTGCAAGTGGCCACAGTGGGTTTGGTAAGTGCGTGGACTGAAGGTTATTGTGTGTCACTGCTGTGCTTCATGCAAAACAATGAGGACTAAGGACTCACGTGCCTGCGCTGTGCTGCAGCTCCAGGGGATTTGAGCTGCTGTCGTCTGGTCTGCATGCAGCCTAATCTACCACTTGCTGTTAGTTTGACATGTCCAAAATGATCCTCTAATGAAGTCCTGCTCACTGACTCTCCAGGTCATCACCACTGATTATTAGTCAATACTGTCTCCTAGTTGTCAAAGTGGGGCTTGTGGACCAACAGGAGACATTTAGGGGTGTTTCAAGGGGTCCTCAGCAAAGCATAATTAAGTTTTTTTTAATGCTTTCTATTTGCAGAGGACTGTCCTGCAGCATATATGTATATAAAAAGGTCTGCACTAGTTTTTTTTTCATGGTGGAGCCAGCTGAACTGTTATTACACACTGTTGGGTAGTTTATATCTATAACATGCTCTTTTTTTATATTTATTTTCACACATCTGCAGCTGTGCATAATGGCTAAACACTCACTTTCCTTTTCTTAACCTGCAGCCTGTGTTTCAGTGCTTTTGTTGCTGTAAAGGCCAAAAAAACCTACAAATACTGGGTCAGTGAAGCTGATTCTAATGTTGCATCATATTTTCCAGCACGCTCTGTGCGTAAAATGTTCATCTGCAACATAAATAAGAAGAATAAAGCCTCGTGTAATGAGAATATTTGGTACAAGCACTCCAAATTTGTACCTAAGTATAGTATTTAAGTAAATATAATAAATCACACTCCTTCATGAACTATTTCTGCCTCATTTAAATCTAAATTCATAGCCAAAGCGACAGAAATATTTCCTAATTATGCAACAAAGTCGTGTTTATTCAGGCTCTGTGTAAGCGTTTTAACTATTAACGACTTGTACATATGCCTACTGTAGGTCTAAATTTACGCTACAGTAATATTATCCAACACTTATACCAATGGAGATAAAAATACACGTAAGGTCAATATGAACTCGCTGCCCACTATAAATACCGGCCGGAATATTATGTGGCTTTTGGTGAGGAAGCGTTTCGAGCACCACGTTACGAGCAACTGTGTGTAAAAATGTTATTGTTGTTTAATTTAATAATGTGACATTAAAGCGACCCAGTGAAAGCAGCGACACCAGAAGCTTGTGTGCAGAGTGGCAGAGTCAGGAGGGGATTCCTTTCGCTGATCCGAGTGTGGACAGTCAGACTGATGGCTCCCTGTGATCTCAGTACCTGCTGGGAGTTGTTGAAGTGGCTCTTGTGATGTGTGTGTGTGTGTGGACGCAGGAAGGGTGAGAAACAAAAGATGTAGGAGCAGGGAGGTGGGGAGGTGGGGTCAGAGAACGTCCCTTTCATCCCCGCTTGCCAGGCGAATGCCAAGCGGAAGGCGACAGAGGGTTACAGATACCCCTGTGGGGTTTTGGGACAGTGCTGAGTATTCAGGCGGTGTTTAAGCCACACACACACTTTGAGGAATTTCTGTGATCTGGGTAACATGAGGCGAGCTATTGTCCTGCCTGCTTCCACTGTGACTTACTTGCTGGAGTTAAGTAGGTTTCCTGATATTAACTGAAGTCTGTCCCTTCCTGCAGGTGACCGCTGGATGCCCGGTGGTGTGCGAGTGTCCGGCAGGGCCCCCAACCTGCCCCCCAGGGGTGAGCTCAGTCCCCGACGGCTGCGGCTGCTGCAAGGTGTGCGCCGCCCAGCTCAACCAGGATTGCCACGAGGGGCGGCCCTGTGACCACCATAAAGGCCTGGAGTGCAACTACGGCAACGACGTGGGCCGTACCCATGGCATCTGCAGGGGTACGTACCGCAGAGGTGGCAGGAAGGCCGAATGGGAGCGGTGGTGGGGGGAGGAGGAGGAGGAGGGCCGAGGCGTTTTTGGGTTTAGATTGGGCACAGTTCGGGGTTGAGTGAGGGAATGTGTAACTTCAGGGTGGGGAAGCTGGCTTCCGAGCCAGGCGGCTGGGGTTTCTCTTTGATAGGGGCTTGAGGTTTGAAGCCTGTGCCACGTCTCAAAAACAGAGCACCTTCAGGAGCTGCGACTGAAACCTGGCCAACTCCGGGATTTATATAAGTACTTCAGTGTGTACACAAACAGCCCCATGAAACACACACAAACACGCATGCACACACAGTGGTATTTTTATATGTGTGTTTATTTGGGGGTGTTTCTAAATACGGGGGGGTATCCGGGGTGTTGTATGGGGAGTCCCACTGAGGGAGTGAAGGGACGGGGACATTGTAAACAAGTCAAAATTCCCTTCTGGTCTAAGAATAGAGCTTCCTTCTTAAATGTGGAGATAGTGTGTCTCTTCCTCTCTCCTCTTATCTACCTACTATGCTTATTAAAGATGTATCTGTGGAGATTCTCAGTCATCCATGGTGATCCTGAGAGTTTTGGTAAAAAGCAACTGGACTTCACTTCTCATCCTCATCTTCAGAAGCCTTAAAGAAGCCTCTTGGATGAGATGTAGAAACATCTTCAACAACCAAAAAGAAAAGTCCAGTTGCTTTTTACAGAAGTTCTTACATATTAGAGACGCATTTACATAAACAACTCTTCCTCTTTTTCCTTTACTCCTCTCTCTTAAGTTCTCACCAGTGTTTTCTTTGGATCAAGAATATTTGATTTCCAAATACAATGTTTTCTAAACTTATCTGTTTTCTTTCTTCCCCTCAGCAAAGGCAGAAGGCCGCTCCTGCGAATACAACGGGCGGATTTACCAAAACGGCGAGAATTTCCGTGCCGGTTGCAAGCACCAGTGCACCTGCATCGATGGAGCCGTAGGGTGTGTGCCCCTTTGCCCCAGCCATGTGCCCCTCGCATCCCCCTCTTGCCCCGCTCCTCAGCTGGTCAAGGTGCCGGGCCAGTGCTGCCTCAGCATCGACTGCCACAAGGGAACCACCGTCGTGCCCCCGGTGCACCGGCGACCCCAGCTGCCCGCGTACCCGCCGTACCCGTTCATCCCCTACCCGGCCTATCCGTACCCGAAGCCTTATCCGAAACCTTACCGGAAGCTGTACCCCTACAAACCCAAAAAGGACAAGGACACCATGGGCAACGAGCTGGTGGAGGTGGGGCGCAAGTGGGACAAGCCACGTGGAAACAAGCACCTGGCGGGTAAGAGAGGGTGCCGCCGTGCCGCCTCAGAGTGCCGTCTGTTTCCTCTACGCAGTAAAGCATCATGTTTATGTTTTAGCCATTTTAGCCCCTTGACGCACAAACGGCCTCACTGTGAGCCTTCTCCTCTGCATCTGTGCATGTGTGTTAGCATTTATGTGAGGCTTATTTTCCACTGGCTCCTTGCACACCAGAGGTGCTCTCTCGCTCCCTCTCTCTCTCACACTGCCCTCACACAGCACATACCTCTGTCACCCAGCTTTCCCCTCTCTGTAATCACTCTCTCTGTGCGTCAGTGTTGCCTGTTCAGTGAATAAGGCCAGTGTGCTTTGCATCTCTGCAGCTCTGCTTTTCCCCTCTTACTCCCAATGACCACTTTTCTCCCAGTTTAACTTTTGCTGATCTTGCTTCTCTCCCTCTGGCTCACCATATTTTTGCATTGTCGCTCGTCTCCTCACGTGTCCTCTCTTTCATCTGTCCTAGCCTGGAGGCAGGTGGGAGATCAGTGTGTGGTTCAGACCACTTCCTGGTCCCAGTGTTCCCGGAGCTGCGGGATGGGCGTTTCCTCTCGTGTTACCAATGACAATGCTCGCTGTAAGCTGATCAAGGAGACGCGTCTGTGCAACGTTCGGCCCTGCAGCTCCATGACTATCCCCGTTAAGGTGAGGAATGTGTTTGGTGCTTTTAAGATTCTTATAAAAGGGACACATTGTGGCGCTTCCTCTAATGGCGCTCAACCACGCAGCCCAGGCACCACGCTAAATAGATTCAGGAAAGAATTGCTCTCATGGGGTCAGATTGGTATTAATATCATGGCATGTATGCAGCCCCCACCTCTGGATCTCTGTGTAGCTGGAGCCTCTTTCTGGGCCATTCTGTCTATTCACGGTCCTGTTGCTGTGTGGGAGACATCTCCAGCAGGATGACCGGACAGCTGAATTAGGTTTAACCCCCGTGCAGTCTATGGCTGGGCCACTGTCAGTGAAATCACATCAAAGTTTAAATTGTTGGAAGATATCTTCATCATCAGGTGGAGAGTTGCTCTTAAATGTATGCAGAAAATATAAAGTTAGCTTAGCTTAGCACCAAGACTGGAAACTGCCTCTGACCAAAAGTAGTAAAATCACCCCAAAGTTACCCCTGAAGCTCCCTTATTAGCATGATGCCTCTCGTTTGTTCAAAACTGAGGTTTAGAAATGACATTTAGACGGTCATGTTATTTCTTGACTGAGGGCAGTAACTTCCTTGAGTCTTTACTAGTTGAATGGCAACCACTCCACACCAAGAAGTGTTTTTCCTGGCTCAGGACGGGCATTTTGGGGGCATGACTGTACATGATAGTGATCACGATCAGTCCATGTAAAGGCAGTTGGTTCTTATCATTTTGGTAGCACTAACTTCCCTTTGGTGCTGGCTATAACCTCGCTGCGGATGCCGAAATCTATGCAAGAAAAACCCTTTAAGATCAGTCTGGCACATACAAACACTACTTCTATTGCAGGCCCTGTTCACATGTGACATTAACAACTGTCTCGGTACATTAGATTATAAGTGGACGGCTATAAGGGCAGGTGTGAATGCACTCAAGACACATCGAGGACGCTTTGACATTCAATCACTTGGACTGCATTCAGAGGTTGTCTTGGCGACGCTTTGATCGTGGTGTATGCAAATGTGTCTGGGGACAACCTACTCAAATGACACCCTGTGTGTAGGTGGAAGTATGTATCTTATCTGAATGCCAAGGGTGTCGTATTAAAGTATGACAACAACAACAGTCCACAGAGATACTATACAGTTCAAGGGCTTCATACATCTTAGATGATTTGATTTGCCCACACGAAAAGACTACACCCAACAAATGGTCACAACGGTTCTTGAATGAAGTGATCCAGAAGTATCAACGTGGCAGCAACGATAAGAGCTTTCTCGAATTCTCTATAGGCTCTAGTGCTTCTTTTCATACCTTCTTTAGCATAGCATTGGTCAATCCTTCCTCCTTCCTAGTGTAAGTGCATCTCTTAGCGCCACCGCTGTCCTTTCCTATGTCCACATGGATTCACCTTCTTCACATCTTCTCTAGAGTGTAAACCTCTTGATTTATCAGTAGATCTACGTTCTATCCCTCATCTATGGTCATGAGTGGTGACAAAAAGGATGTGGTCGCAGCTAGAAGCACCTAGAAAGAGTTTCTTCTGTAGGGTGACTGGGTTCAGCCTTTTAGATGGGATGAGGAGCTCAGAAATCCAGAGAGAGCTTGTAATGGAGTCGCTGCTTCTTCATGTTGAAAGGAGCCAGTTGGGTTGATTCGGGATCTGAGTTGGGAGATTTAGGAGGTTTTCTGGGCACTTAACGGAGATCCTCGGATAGGCCCAGAACTGTCTGGAGGGTTACATATCTCATCTGGCCTGGGGATGCCTTGGGATCGTCCAGGAGGAACATCTGGAACGACCAGCTTAGATTAATGCCATCGAGACCCTATGCTTTTTTCCTGACCTCATTACGTTTTACATCAAAGTGAAGGAAGAGTGTTCAGGAAAAGACATAACAATTCAATCAAAACTCCACGCCTGTATTGTTCTGATTTCTTCTTCATATTACCGGCAGACGAGGCAGCACTGCCCACTGCCGGTTAATGCAACAACATATTAGGTCTTTGCCAATGGAAATGATGTACGTGTTTATTTGCATGGCGAGTGAGATGTGATCACAAGTTGTCACTCGAGATGCATTCTGACGCCAGGTGCAAACTGACGTACTTAGAGCTGTCTGGTTGTGATCAGATCTCCAAAGACTCAGGCACATGTTAATACCAGGCGTGATCAGGGCCACAGTCACTGATAGCATGAGAACCTTATTTTCTACTTGTTTTGAAGTTTTCTTTTTTTAAACATCTGTCGGTTCCTGCAGCTCCTTTTTATGAGTAACACACATGAGTTGGTTTTTACACATAAATCCCAGAACTTTTCAGAGGCGTGACTGAGAAACAACCGACTGCGGGGCTTTGGTTTGGAGCTCTGAAGCTGCGACACTGCGGCCGACAGCTGCACTCAGTGGCGCTGTGCTATGTGCTTTAAAGAGTACTTGATTCGCCCACTCTGGTGCTCTCTCACATTTCATACACAGCCCTCTCAGAAACATTCTGCCTCCCGCCGTGAGCCACTCATGAGGCTAAAGGGTTGTTATGCACCTGTTTGGCGGTGCTCTCCCAGTGTTTGCAGAGCTGCCGTGGGTGTTAATGTGTATCAGTGTCAATCCTTAACTATTGTTGGCATGCTATTCTCCCTGGCACTCATCTGCTGCTCTGACCTTTATTTTGTGTTTGCCTGTCTCCATACTTAACTGCATTAACTTTGTTTTTCATGTCACGGAGGATGAATAACGAGTTGCTTGTCGTTGCTGTGTGGTATGGCGGCTTTGATTCCTAGCAAATGGGGAATGTGATCCCACAAAGCTCGGACTGGAAAGCAGTTTTCAGATTGCTCCACATTTCTGTAGCATGTGTGGCAGCATAGCCGTGCCTCCTATGACACATGAAGAAAGATTTTTGCAAGTGGTGTGGCTCTAGGGATCATCCAGTCTGTCCAGCAGACCAACTATTTGATAAATTGCCACATGAAGTTTGGTACAGATATCCATGTTCCTCAGTAGATGAATCCACCTGACCTTGGTGATCCCCTGACTTTTTCTGAAGCACTCTAATGTCAGCCTCTTACATGAGTGAAATGTTGGATTGCATTGACATTTGGATTACACATTCAAGTCCTCCCAGTTATTCACATTTTAGGAAATTGTTTACTTATGTGAACTGGAATTACCTTTCTTAATATATAAGAATAGCATTTCAAGTAAAATCCTGGGTGAAAACATGAAAATATAGATGTTTGAACTAAACTTGTTGAGAAACATTTAGTTGAGCAAACATAATAATAAAAGCTGGCTCTGCTAAACATACTATTGAATTTCCACCAATAACCGCCACAGGAGTCTCTGTCATGGTGGCCCGTCACAAGTAAAACTGCTCACAATACTCTCAGCTACACAAACACTAAAAACCGCCGAACTCATCAACAACAATCAAAATTCAAAAATAACACAATTAAAATAACAATCACATTCCCCATTTTAGCAATTTTAACATTCCCGGGGTTCTTTGCACTGCCAACATGGAGCTGCCTGTAGCCCGAACGACTAACTCTTCGTGTCGCCACGACGAAAATAAAACAAAAAAAGTTGCAGTCTTCCCTGTTTTTAAACAGAAAAAGGCTCCCCCTAGTGGCACAAGCAGATACTACATATAATGTACAATGCGTTTTCTTCTTCTTCATCTTCTTATCTGTAAAATATTTACAATCAACCAAAGTAATAACAGCAATTAATTGATTAATCAATCATTACAACCCTTAGTATTAACTCCAGAAGTCCTACAAGAAAACAGCTGATGTACACAAAATAAGTTGCATTCTTGAAGGGGCTCCTCATAAAAAGCTGAGTGAGTGAAGAAGTCTGTGCAACCTGGACAACTTTTGCTGAGCACATGAACTGACTTAGGAAAATGAGCTGAGGTAGCAAAAACCTCAAAGCCTTTAGCCAGGGTCCAAGTGGTGAGCAAGTGGTCGAGTCAAGTGACTCAAAGCAGAGGGGTCACCCAAAGTAAACAGACGAGAGAGAAAGGGATGTCTTGGTTCATGTTATTTTCTGCAGTGATAAGTATAGCAGACCAAGACTGAAGAATGTTTTAAAAGCTCCAAAGCAGGTGCACTAAAGTACTATCTCATCAAGAAACCTCCAGCACCCGAAGTTGTCAACCAAACCCGCCGTATGCAGCTTTAGACGGGGTCTAGTGGGCTCTATTTATAGTTTTAAATTGGATCGGTCTTGTTTACTGTCCCCTTGACGTTTTATTTCCATTCTGCCTTTGTAAACCATATCTTTCAGTCAGTTTTTCATGTCAGTTTTAGGGACATAAAGATCACAGAGTAGTAGCCAAAAGTTTCCTGATCAAAAGTGTTAAGCACCCACTCTAGCATGTCAGCACTCCAAAACTTCCAAGTTGATTTGTGTACTCATCATGAGTCTGTTATCATGCAGATGTTAGCATTTATCTCCAGGCACAGCTGCGCTTAAGTACAACCTCATAAAACTGCTTGTGTATATATATTTAGACTTTTAGTCTCACTGAGCTCCTTTCACACGAATACCAGAGTCACTCTTTCTTCTCTCTCCATCCACAGAAGGGAAGGAAGTGTTCTCGTACCCATAAAGCCCCGGAGCCCCACCGCCTGTCCTACGCCGGCTGCAGGAGCACCCGCCTGTACCGGCCCAACTACTGCGGCGTCTGCAGGGACGGCCGCTGCTGCTCGCCTCGCCGCACACGCACAGCCAGCGTGACCTTCGCCTGCCCCGATGGCGAACGCTTCAACAGGTCTGTGATGTTCATCCAGTCCTGCAAGTGCAGCGATGAGTGCAACCATCTCAACGAGGCCGCCATGCCTCCACAGCGGTGGCTCTACGGAGACACGCACAAGTTCAAGGACTAGTGGTACTGCCCCGCCCCACCTACATTCCTTCATAAAAACAGACTTTTACTCCCCCCCCTAGCAATACCCATGATAGAATAGCTGTCTTTAGTGTATCTATGAGTAGACGCAAGCGAGGTGCACACATCAAAACATCTGTTCTGGAAGATTATTTGGGGAGGAATGGGGAGAAGAAGAATGAATGAGATGGGCAAACCTCCATCTTGGAAAGTGACCAGCCCCTGCTTTAGTGTAGATAAAAAGTTGTTTCTGGCTTGGCCAGACTACAAACTGTGACTAAATCTTTTGTGTAGAACATGGCTGCACGCAACTGCCATGTTGCTGCCAGGCTCCAAATGTTCCCTGAACTCTGGGACTTTTATTGGGAACAGTGGAGCTGAGCTGACACACACAAGCACAACTCTCTCTTGTGTTTTGCCTGTCTTCTATTATTGATGGTGTGGATTCACATCACAGTTGCTGAGCAAAGTATCAGTTAACAGAAAGCTGGCCTTGTGTTGCTTTGGAGACCAGCTGGAATCATGTGTCTGTGCACTCCAATATGTGAGTATTGATAAACCAAATGAAGACTTGTGTAGAAGACTAGGATGGTGGCGGCAGAAGAAGATGGAGGAGCATCTCAGATGTTCTGACAGGAATGGGGTTTGTGTCTTTTTATGGTATTTATTCACTGGTATTTATTGTGAGACAGACGTGATGACACAGTGGCCCGCCACCGGGGAAGGTGGCGCTGCTATGTTTGGCGCATCAGCACGGCTGAACGATGATCTGAGAGGGACAAAACAGCTGAGAGCTGTCAGTCATGAGACGGAGAGGAGGACTCCCACAGATCCAGGACTTGACCCCGGGGTCAGAGGTCACAGTGGTCAGAAAGCCATATCTAATGATGGATGATGAAGGGTGCAGGAGAGGAGAAGGTATGTACTGGAAAAAGACAGAGTTGAACCTAATGGGTTGAGGCTTTGTACGCATTAGTGGGGAATATGTCAAAGGTTGTTTACACAGCTGGACTCATCCCATGCTTTGCCTCCGCAAGAAACTGAGACATTTAGCAAGCACCAGAAGAACAAGCCTGGGATTCTGGCGTCAAGAAGTCGACCACCTAATTCTGTGCAAATTACAATCCTGACTCTGAAGGGCAGCGAGAGAAAATCAGCCGCTCTCTGGTTTGCTATAAAAATAAAATCTAAAAAACTGCGTGCGCTGAGGTAAACATGTAATTTGTGACTTGCGGGTGGAACCGCTCTGGTGCCTAATGTGGCCTGTAATCGAGCGGCGCTGCCTTTCACTGAAACAGAACAATAACTCATGCCTCCTCGTGCTAAAGTGCGTCTGTTTTTTTCTGAGAAATGCCGTCGAAGGCCGTCCGTCAACGTGACTGTTGGGAGTTTTTACGCAGGGCCGAGGCTGATAAATGTCACTTTTAAAGACAGATTCGAAGGCAAAGTTTCCTGTATTCTCTCATTTCTGTGGCTGAGACCCTTTACTGAAGAACCCGAGCATCTTCCTGAACGGGCACTTGGGTTAAAGTTAGCGCACCTTACGACAGCCTCGATTCACGACCTCATCTCATTTCTGAGATTGAGAGGTCGCTTCAAACTTTTTTTTTTTTTTTACTGTATGCAGTACTTCAAATGGGTGATTTCATTTTTCCTGTTGTGCCATAATATTAGACGTCTTTGCAGGATTCTGTGAAACTAGAAAATATTTTCTAACATCTCTTGTCTACAATAAAGTTTTCTGTGAGTCTCTGCTGC
This sequence comes from Stegastes partitus, assembly GCF_000690725.1. Classification (NCBI taxonomy): domain Eukaryota; kingdom Metazoa; phylum Chordata; class Actinopteri; family Pomacentridae; genus Stegastes; species Stegastes partitus. Next base: position 9,590 of record NW_007580172.1, on the reverse strand, counting down.
CCCGACACCTCATCAGTGGTTTAAACTTTACAGGTTTTCGGTGTCGTTGCTACTTGGCTGTGTAGATGCTGTGGTTTTGGTACTGTATGTGTAGTTTTGTTAAGGGACACGATAGAGCAGCTATGTACAGATGCATTGTTAACTTCTTTGTAGTTCTATCTGCTGTATAAGGGCCAATCATTATACTGAAGTAGTCCACGTATAGTTTAGCACTGAACGAGGCAGGGTTCAGATCCTTTACGAGCATTAAGTGCCAATTTTGAAAGCATGATGATTGTATGACTAGTAGTGTACATTAATACCATCTGTAATATTCTGTAAGGAGTCATGCTTGTAAGATTATATGTTTTAAAAAAAAGAGAAAAAAAAAGGACTCAAAATCATTTTTCTTTACACGCTCATCTCGATTAACTTCTCCTGGAAGTTAAGTAACATAAAATTGGTTTCAGAGTTGGAATTGGTTCATCATTTTGCATTTTTTTGAATAAAGAAATTTTCACTCCTATAACCGGTGTTGAGTATTTATCAAAGGTAAAGGTTTCCTGCAGTTCCTGTGGGATTGCACGCCACTTGTTTAATCTCTATCGCCTACTTTCTGAACATCTGCTGCTACTTTTACCCGCATCAAACATCAATAACATGCGGATACTACAGAACTTTGCAGATTGAGTCTTTACATTTCATGCAAACAAATAGCTACGACCAAAAAAAGTTTGCAGTTTAGAGTGTAATCATATAGCACATGACTTTAGGATTATTATAGGCAATATTATAGCATTGTTTTAGATGTTTAGACTGTGTTTGGTGCCTAATATCCTTGTTTAGACTTTAATTAATATAATTTACGGATGAGTTTAATACATAAAATTAGGAAATTATCAGTGTTGGATTTAACCTGTGGGCTATAATGTTTAAATTTTGCCCTCGTGAATGAAATATCTTGATGATTTAATAACATTTCAGGCACAATCATTCTTTCTCCCATTTAGAAACCTTCATTAAAATGTTTTAATTTGGTCCCTTAAAATTATTTCACCCAGTTAAAACAACCGGAGGGGTCCACATCTGCACAGACATAAGGATGGATAGTCTTCACTTTTTGCCACATCACCAGTTTGAACACATATTACTCCAGTATTACAACTGGTTTTGGAGAGTTTAAGGGTGAGCAATCCTGCATGTTTTAGACATTTCTCTCTTCCAACACACCTGATTCAAATGATCAGGATCGTTATCAGGCTTCTGCAGAGCTTGATGATGAGCTGATCATTTGAATCAGGTGTGTTGGAAGAGAGAAATGTCTAAAACTTGCAGGATTGCGGCCCTCGAGGACCAGAGTTCGACACCCCTGGCTTAAGCTGTAGCGAGAGGCTGGGACTTCAAAGATCTGCACATTCTCCTGGTCCTCGAGGGCCACGACCCTGCATGTTTTACGTTTCCCTCTTCCAACACACCTGATTCAAATGATCAGCTCATCATCAAGCTCTGCAGAAGCCTGATAACGATCCTGATCATTTGTTGGAAGAAGGGAAACATCTAAAACATGCAGGACTGTGGCCCTCAAGGACCAGGATTGGACACCCCTGGTGTAGAGTTACTTTAAGTCTCTTTAAGGCAGGAATGGAATATTTTCTTACAAAAAAAACCTTCAACATATGTAACTCTGGTACACAGAGATCAGTTTTTAGGGGTTTATTCAATGACTGGAGAGGGATTCAAGTTTAACACTCAAGACGACTACAGCCGTGCTAGCAGCTCTGCAACGCCGTGAACCAGATACCAACATCTCATATGCCACACGATTAGCTTAATGGAGGTCATTAATATTGTAGACATTTGGTTATTAATCTCTCGGGACCATAAATTCCCAGGAATGAATGTCATCTGAAACGCAAAGCTGCTAGCATGACTCATGACCCAATCATTACCAAGCAGTCATCAGGCTAATGTTAGTGCAGTAATCACGTTCGCTGGATCCTTCCAAGGTTTTTGACTTGGCTATTGTTCCATTTATGATGTTCGGACAAATCAAGAGATACACAGTGAGCAATCGAGTAATGTGCATACAGCGTAGTGACGACATACTTTAATCAAAATCTGCAAATTCAACACTGGGACTCCACTTTGTGACTGTTTATTGGAGGCATTCAGTTAGAAAGTCATAGAAAGAGCTGCCATATGAGCCAAATGTGTCTCTTCACTCACATAACACTACATGCCTGCATAATCACTATCTAAAGATCAACTTTTTAAGCACTGGGGAGAAAAAAAAAAAAGTCTTATACAAATCTAGCTTGGACATAAAGAAAATCAAAGTTTAAAAACTGTGGACACATGTTCCTCAGGACTACGTCTCTGAATGCTTCCCTGAAACGCTGCTCGACAGTGATGATCAATGATAATGGGGTAGAGACAATAGCCTCGTAAGAGACCACAAAAAGTAAAATGGCATTTTATAAAAAGTTTTAATGTCATTAAGCAAAAAACAAACCGGATAAAGAGACAAATTAAAACCACACCCCCGTCCCCCAAAAAAACTGACAATAAAAATAAAACGTTTGGTGAACATAGGGAACACACAGAGGTTTCAAATCAACAGTGAAGTACGTCTACTTCCAAATACAAGACAAGATCCATGAAGAGGAGACTTCTGTTTGGCCGGAGGAGGACTCATCTGGACTGCTCGACTGCAGACGGACACAGGAGAGGAGACATGAGTTGAGCGTGTAGAAGATCAGCGCGATGAGCAACAGCTGAGCATACCGGCTTTTCACCAGCAGGTTAAACATGTAAAGGATTTGAAGGGAACGCCGCGGCTGCATGACAGCAACAAGTGTTGTCTCTCGTTGCCATAATGACCGTTTATTACACCGGCTGATTATGTCGGGGGGGAAATCTTCAAAAAGATTTCAGCATTAGCGGTTTGTTGTTTTGATTGTGGAGCGCTTTAAAAGGCCTTTATTGAAACATCAAGCACCAACGCACGGCGACAGGCATTCAGAGATGGAAAACTTACTGTAAGAGGAGATGTCGATCTCGTCGGGCAGCTCGGCCACGTTGACCTCGAAGCGGTCCTGCACATCGTTCAGAGTCTTGGCATCGGTCTCGTCAGACACAAAGGTTATAGCCAGGCCTTTGGTCCCAAACCTACCAGCACGGGCAACCTGACGGGTTCAGCGAAGGAGAAGAGTGAGTGGAACGCGTGCACCAAATACGTTGCAAAAAAACAGAACATGGCATTTAGAAGAAGGTGGGAAAAGGTGGTTCAGGTATTTCCCGTCTCGTTTCTCACCCTGTGCAAATAGGTGTCAGAATCTTCTGGCATGTCGTAGTTGAAAACGATATTGACTCGCTCGATGTCCATCCCTCGGCCAAAGAGGTTCGTGGCCACCAGGATCCGCCTTTGGAAGTCCTTGAATTGCTGATAGCGAGACAGCCTGGGGAGAGGGGTAAGAAGGGGGCAGGAGGGAGGACGGAGCCAGCCAGAGGATTATCAACACAGCTGCTGTCGGCATTACCGGACGGCATCCCTCCTTTGAAGGGTGAGGCCTCATGCTGCCATAAACCCACTTAGCATTCGAAGCATATGTTTGTGAGCGTAAGAATGCGAGAGGAAGATGTCTGACGGGAGTCTCACCTTTCCTCCTGAACCATTCCCCTGTGGATGGCGATGGCAGGGAAATTCTGTTCCACCAGGAGCTGAGAGAGAGCGATGCAGCGCTGAACAGACTTGACAAAGATCACCACCTAGAGGCAAAGCAGGGGCATTAAAATACAAAACTTAAAAGTTGTAGCTGGTCTTCTGATGTTGCTCTGACCACTCACAAAAAAAACAGACATTTAAAAAGTAGTTTGAGATTTTAAATAAAAAAGCAACAGGAAGTCCTGCTCCTCTATGGAAACAGTACAATCATGGCTTCAAAGAGAGAACTCCAAATTGTTGGAGCACCAGAACACAGCCATCATGTCATAACTGAGCAAAACTGAAATAAATAAATACATTTTTAAGTGCCTATAGACGGTACTAACACTGACGGGGAAGACAGTGGCTCCACATACTATATATATTCATACAACCACAAAAAAAGACAATTTCATGCTACTCTGCAAACCAACTCCATCAAGATATTTCACAATGCTGAATGTATCTCCCAACAAAAGTTCAAACGAGATATCACATTAGAGATTTTGATAAAACAACACAATAGAAAGCTTAGATTCTGTTAATTTTCCCATCAGAACGGAACAAAACCCGATCAATTCAAGTTCCACCGAATAGTTAAAAACACAACAATCTCTTCTGTTTTCACATTTTCTGCTCCTGACGATTGAGGTAATTTCTTTCAAACACAACACGTCTTTCAAACCCACTGTCAGACTTGTATTTCAGGGGGATAAACGAGAGGATCAATAACACTCATGACTAGCGGGTGGACTCTGTTCCCTCTGGAAAAAGCCAAGCTAGCAGTTCACAGAAATTTAACTGGCTGAATTTAGCTTCAACTGGATGCTGCTTTATAGTTGATCTACAAACTTCAGTAGGATTGTTCTTCACATATGCAATTAAATGCAATTCTTGTGATATCATAATTTCTTCTTTGGCAATGTTTGAATGCCTGCGGCTTCGTAAAATCTAGCAAAAGTGGAGCAACTCAAAATCCTGCTGGGGCAGACAGGCACCATTGATTTACCTGATTGAACTCCAACACATCAAGCAGGTCGAACAGCTTGCGGTTCTTCTCGCTGTCCTTCAGTTTGCAGTAGTACTGTTGCAGGCCGTGGAGTGTAAGTTTGGTCTCGTCATCCACAAACACCTCCATGGGCTGCACATGAGATGGCAGGTGGAAGAGATGCAGATACATTTAGAGTGCAGCAGGTTTTATCAGCAGCACATTATGACAACAGTGAGAATGTAATGTTTGAGGGGGCTTTGATTCTCGAGCAGTTTTTTTCCTGACAAAACAGGAAACTAAGAGGAAATTCTAGAGCAGCAATAATCCTTCATTGTTTACTTACATCCTGCATGAATTTGCGGCACACTGGTCGGATCTCCTTGCTCAGCGTGGCACTGAACATCATGACCTGCTTCTCGTGGGGTGTGATCCTGAAGATGTCCTGAACGTCACGCCTCATGTCTGCCACACAAAAAGAAATTCTGATTAAATCCTGTGCTCGACCTCCTTTCATACAGTAAAGTGGAGTCTTTGAGAACTGGTAAGGAAATGAACAGCCGAAAAGGAACGCACCTAGCTGCTCCAACATTTTGTCGCACTCGTCCAGGACAAAATGCTTGACGTTCTTCAGGCTGAGGGTCTTGTTCCGGATCAGAGCGAGGATGCGCCCCGGCGTTCCGACCACGATGTGAGGGCAGTTCTTCTTCAGGACCTCCTCGTCCTTCTTGATGGCCAGGCCACCGAAGAATACCGCTGCTTTTACGGTGGGCATGTACTTGGAGAAACGCTCGTACTCTTTACTGATCTGGAAGGCCAGCTCTCGCGTGTGGCACATGACTAATACAGACACCTGGGGAGTAGACACATGGAAATACACACTTAGACACTTTAATCCATCCCAATACATTTTAAGCAGTTGGAATAACAACTGCTGATGTTTAATGCAAATTATATTTAGTACAAGTTTTTCCTCTTCGTCAAAAATTGCCGATCTGCTCAACTTTGACATTTATGGGTGCATTCCTTGGGACCCAGGGACGTACAGTGTCAAGTGTAAAGTTGCTTGGATGAGCGGTTCTTGTGAAACTAAGTTGTAAACATTTACCAGTAACCAGTAACTAAAGCAGGGACGGGGAAATCCATGATGGAAATCTTGCTTACGCTGTATTATGACAGCAAACAAGCTTCAGATTTATTAAAAAAAAAACAAAAAAAAACAAAAAAAACTTGCCCATAAGTCTCAAGAGTGGGAGAATTTTTGGGAAGCAACAAGGTGATGTTCTATAAGCATTAAAAACTGGAAATGGCACAGTATAAATGCTGCATCAACTCTTGAAGGGAAAGAGAAAGCATCTGAGCATCACATATGGCTAGAACTATCCTTAGAGATTGTTGAAGTCTAAATTGTTATTTTCCTTTGCCCATAATGATGCAATAACAGACCCTACAGTGATCATCTTTCCTGTATATTACAGCAGGGATGAAGTGAATCAATGTCATGATCAAGCTTCTGTTACACAAGTCAAAACACTGATTCTAAAGTTGAGGTCATTGTTTTGTATAACACAGTGATTGAAGTAATCCATCTCCCAATCAATTTGGGATTCAATATTTTCTAATGAAGCATCTGACAAACAGGTTTAAACATTATTATTATTATCATTATTATTGTCACCAACATCACACAACGGGAATGAAGATATTTGATGATGATCAGGTGACTAAATAAAAGGGGAAATACTGAGGAGGCAAGTTTGGAAGTTCACATTTGCTCTGGAAATGTATAAGTCAATAAAGAGTCATTGCATCAATCTAAAATCATTGGGTTAATCAATCAAAACAATCATTAAGTGCAGCCCCAGATTACATTTTAAGTCAATGCAACTCAAAGCAGTCAGTGTCAAAGGTGAAGTAGTTTTGGATAAGCGGCTGGTCGGTTATGAAGAACCTACAAGCAGCATGACTGGGGGCCAAACAATCAGCCCATTCCAAGCAGGTATGTCTTAAAAAGCCACTGCTCCAGTTTGCTAAAGTCTAACATCAGTGCATGACAAAAAAAAGCCCCATTACAATCACAATGATTATTTTGAAATTCACAGGAAATGTAGACTATACTTTTAAAACTGGAGTTCTTGTAACCCTACACAAGCACAGCAGTAACATATCATCATAATTCACCGCTATTATCAACAAATATGAGGTTGAGATCAGATTTAAGGGTGTAAACATGCATTTGAAATGAAAACTTGTTTTGACTCAAAGCCAAACGCAGCTGCCTTTTTGTTGAACCCAACCCATGACAACACTCTTTATTAAATTCAATACATTAAAATATGCACACTAACCTGTCCATCCACAGGTTCGATCTGTTGGAGTGTAGCCAACACAAACACCGCCGTCTTGCCCATACCGGATTTGGCTTGGCAGAGGATGTCCATGCCGAGGATAGCTTGTGGGATGCACTCATGCTGGACTGAATTTGGGAAAGAACACAAAACATCAAAAGATTTAAGGGACTGTAATTTTCTTACTACCTGTGGAAACAGTTGTAATGTCAACATATTGAGGTGTGGCAGTCGTGCTGGTATTTTTTTATGGGAAATAAAAAGTAGGTTCAGCTCCTGCAAAACTGTCAAATCTGAAGCAGTAATACTAAGTGGCCTAGCTTGATAGACGTGCGAACACTGTAGGATTGATATAAGGGAAAAAAACTCTCGTTTTAATGCCACAGAGGTATTAAACTATCAATTTGCCACATGAAGTGCACACAAGCCAATGGTTCTTACCTTCAGACGGATGCTCAAAACCACAGTCAATGATGGCACGGAGCAGCTCTGGCTTGAGAAGGAAATCCCTGAAGCCGGAGCTGTGGATGGAAACGTAGGAACCCTTCACCTCCTTCTTGCCTGTAGGGGCTGCGCTCTCAGGGGCTCCTTGAGGCTCTTCGTCTTCTTCATAGTCGAGCAGCTCATTGTCAACATCATTCTCAGCCATTGTGTGTGTCTGGAAACACAGAACACAAAGCTATCCATTATCAATCCATATATGTGAGCTCTGTCAAGGCAAGGGAGGACCCCTTGCTTGGTTAGCATGGGGGGGTCTATGAACTAAGCCCACCTGTTGCCACACATTGTAAGCACATTTACATATCAAATTAAGACAAAGTTTGAAAGGTTAAAATGTCTGCATGTCCCCCTCACAACATGGATTTGCTAGCCAAATTACCAATGACACTAGCGGCGGTATAAATCCTACGTTAATCATTAGCACTGTTGTGGTCACCTCGCAGCTCCATTATTCATTGTGAGGCCAGCGAATGACATAAAGTAGGTAGATTCATAAACACGTATCAAACCAGGCCCAACAGTAGGCACGCAACAGTGTTATGCAAACAAAAGGGGGCCATTAAGGCAAACACGCTAACACAATATCACAAGCAAATCAAACATACGCAGCCTGGAGCTACCCGACGCTGTCGAATGAACCAAACCGGCTAGCTTCCCTGCTTTTACTACACTGCAACGCCATTGTGTTGCATAACCATTGCTAACGTGGCAAGCTAATTTACTGAACGCAACGACTATTGAATTAATTGCGCAGCTAATCTAAACTTCTCAAGTAAGTGGACAACATATGCGTTTTTGTAAGGAGTACATGACATAGTATCTCAAACAAGTCGCAAATTTAGTTAATTTTAACAAAAATGAAGAAGACTAGTGAGCTGGCTAAGCTAATAAGCTAGGCTACAAGATGCTAGCTAACACCTCCCCCTCAAGCAAACAATGAAATAAGCTATTTCATTCAGGAGGTGCTACTTTTTGACGAAAACAAAAGAAATATAGTTCTCGAGATCCTGGACGTCAATTAAACCCTTAAAAAGTCTGTAAATATTCCAGTTAAGTCGGTTTAGCCTTCTTACCTTTACGGTGTTAGCTCCGAGTGCACCAACAGATCAAAACCGCATGGGAGGCCTCAGTTGGTTTATACGAGTAACCGGAAGTCCCGCCTCTCCTGAGCGGGTTGATGTAATTGGTGGATTTGGACGACGGCTGACTAACGCAGCCAGTGATTGGACGAGAAGTGTGCCGCAGTCCACCGCAGTTTAAAAAAGCGGGACACGGCGGAGCTGCACTTTGTGTACGGGAGCTCGTGAGGAACACGGAAGAATAAAGGACTATAATAAAATTAATTTGCTTAAAGCGGAACAATAAAGAGGCAATGAAGAGCTTACATTTAAGTCCCTGCATATTGAAGATTTTAAACTAATGTCTAATGCTCTGTGCCCAACAATGCAAACCGAGTCTGGAGTAAAATTATTAAAATTATTTCTTGAACTGAGGAAAATGCCAAATATATTTTAAATAAACAAATCACACACAAATAAATAAACTAATTATACTACTAAATGAACATGGATGTGAAACAACATTGAATAAATAAATGAGGCGGTACATTTATAAATAAATGTAATAATTTAACAAAGACACATTTAAAGAGACTACTTTCTATAATTTCAGGGGCGGTTTATTTCATAGCGCCACATTAATTAATTCAGAATTAATTTTACACACAAACGCACACACATGCATATTTAATTTGATATTGAATTAAACTGCATTTTATATACTTATTCTTTGACGTATACAATGTGGGACCACATGAGTCGAGACTGATATTCAGGAGGATGACAAATCTAGACTGGGAAAAGATACTAGATCTAACAACAGCCACCATATCTATCTATGAGTATATATAGTCTGTGTATACTGTATAGATAGAGCCTTCTCTGCCTTGACACTGGGTGAAATCAACCGCTGACCTTAGTGCACTGAGAACCATGAGGCTTCAATGCCCTCCAGTGGTGACAATGAGGACATTGCTAGAATAAAGCATCCATCCATCCATCCATCCATCCAT
>NW_007580171.1:13088-49278 GCF_000690725.1 Stegastes partitus | reverse complement strand
TTACTTGTGTTTATGAGAAATAAATCTTTAAAAACTGGAATTTTCCTTGCTTTATAGTTACTGTTATGCTGTGTGTTGTGCTGTGAAGAATAACTGCCTGCTTTCAATTACCTGTGAACACAATTTTCACATTGTGCCACAAAAAAAAGGACATTTCTAAATAGCATAAGACCTTTGGGCTTATCCGGCGTGAGCCTCCTACCGAAGCCTCCTGGGGATGTGCTTGGTTTAGTCACCGGCTCCGATCAGGTCTGCTTCATTAGACAGGACTCTGGGAAAGCTGATTCATAATTGATGAACACACGGTTAAGCTGGACCAAAGAGAAATCGGATAAACTGTCTGAGCAGAATTCCATTTAACCTTTATGAACTCGGCAGTTTTTTGTTTAGGTGATGGATAAAAGTGAAGTTTATTATCCAGCAGTAACTATGATTTGGATGCCGACAGGGTATGGAAAGGGGCAGACAACTGAAAGGCACCCACAGGGCTTAAAGATGTGGATATTACCTGACATCACTGTGCTGTACATGCAAAAGTTTTACAACAACACAGGCGGTCTTGTATTGACTGACATGACTTTGAATGATCAACTGAGCCAGAAGGCAAATCTTTTGATTTATCTGATCTACATTTCCCCCCTCACCGATGGTCATGAGCTTTGGTTAATGATTGAAGGAATGAGATCTTGAATACAAGCAGCTGAAATGAGCTTCCTAAACAGGGTGGCTTCAATCACCTTTACAGTCAGGGTGAGAAGTTCAGACATCTGGAGGGAGCTTGAACGAGAACCGCTGTTCGTTGAAAGGTTCGGTGGTTTGGATGTTTGATTACAATGCCTCCCGGGTGCCTTCTGTTAGTGTTTTTTGGGCACATCTAACTAGAAGGAAGCCCCCATGGTACATCCAGAATATGCTGGAAAGATTGTGTATCTAATCTCACCCTGAAACACCTCAGATTCCCCCAGGAGGAGCTGCAAAACATTGCTAGAGACAGGGACTTCATTGCTTAGGCTGCTGCCATTGCAACCCAACTTCAGACGCGGTAGAAAACGGATGAATAGATGTGTAATCAGACTGATAATAGGTTGTTTTCCTGTCTGTTTTAGGGAGTGGGGCCACAGCAGTGGTTCAAGCAGCCTACTGTATACCTCGCAAGGAGAAGGTGGCCATCAAACGCATCAACCTTGAGAAGTGCCAGACCAGTATGGACGAACTCTTGGTAAGACACCCAACACTGCTCAGTGAATGCATATTAGACTGAACATTTTTGTGACCTTGTTACTTGTCACGCGTGATCAAAGGCAGCTACTGCCTTACAGCACAAGATCTCATTCAAGGCTTTGTCTCTGTGGTCAGCGCATGTGGATGGAGTTAGTTCCACCTCTGCTTTTCATTACTCGTTTTCTCTGAGCCCTCCTCCAATCATCCCTGTCACTTCAAACACTATTCTGGTTGTTCTCTGAAGGAGGACTCCACTTACTGCCAGGAAACTATTAGACCACCACAGGGATATCTTCCTGAAGACTGTATTGTGTGTTTATACCCTCAATACAATCTTGCACCGCAGCACAGCACATCATTTACTTTATGACGTGGTTTGCAATTTAGTTCAAGAGATGGAAGGATTATATCAATTTCCTCTGCACAGAAAAATAATCAGGTGCTTGTTCGTGGTTGTTGTGTGTCCCGGCTTTGTTGGGGAAAAGTAGTCTCTCGAATGAAATATGTATTTGTCAAAGCATGTACTTTTAAAATTTGTGGCTTACTTTTCAACGGTTGCTTGACAGTTCTTTTATTTTTAACCACCTTTTTTTTAGAGCAATAAAGAGGAAATATGTCGCACTACTTGGCTTGGACGCAATGTAGGGCAAAAATTATGTAGTAACTGTCAGTTCACTTTTTTAAATGTATTTTTTCCACAGCATACACACACACAGACACAGTCACTCACACACTTGATCTCAGCTTTTTATCCAACAATGGAAAATGAGCTTTTGTTCACTTAGGCTTGACGTGAGATTGATGTATTTTTCCAGTCCTCTCGAGTACTCATCCAAAAGTCTGCGAAAGTAACCTGTGGGAAATAAATATTGTGTAAGCGTATATGCGTGCAGGAAGATCATGGCTAGAGAACGCTGGCAGGTTGCTCACTATTCAATGGCAACACTATACCGAGAAGGAACCTTTCCCCACCCCCCCCGAATTCTGGAGGATGAATCAGGGGAATGTTGCTCCCGGATTCTCGGAGCAGGCGGTCACATGGAATACAGCGAGATCAGATTTCCTGCCTGTGGTCCGTTCACCCCCCCCCCCAATTCCACAGCCTGTTGGGTGCACGGTTAAACATCGAGGAAGCGTTAAATTGAACCCAGATTGCCTCTCTAAAAAAAGCAACTATAAAATAGGATGCGACAACTTTTAAAGAGGCCTGCAGGTCTTCAATCTTAAGTTTTTGGATGCCAAAAAAGCAATAATGTGTCGCATCTTTGTGTCTTCATTTGCAATGCTGTGTCGTAGTTATTCCAGGCACAAGAGTTTAATGGTCAGGTGCTTTTGAATGACTCTGGCTGGATCAGATGATTTAGAGGCTCGCTGAGAATTACACAATTGTTTCAACTTTAACGTATTTGTTGAAACTCAGAGGAAAATGTGATCCACTGTGTTACTAGCTGTTTTGTTTTTTTTTTTCTTTTAAAGCAGTACGAATCAATTTTGGACTGTAAAAGATCCCTGAATGCCTTGACGTCAGAGTGGCTGGAGACCGATACGAGGTGTGTCAGAAAAGTTCAAGGACTGGTGTCACAAAAGATTTATTTCAAAACCAAACTGCAAACTACAAGTTTTCCCCTTCAGAGTAATCCCCCTGGAGTCTAACACACTTCCCCAGCCTTCTCTGCCACATTGTCATGCACTCCTGGAAGGATTCTTCCGGGATCCTGTGCAGCTCCGTCGTCGCAGCCATCTTGATGTCGTCAGAACGGGTCCCCTTGATGACCCCCTTGAGGTTGGGGAAGAGGAAAAAAAATCCCACAGAGCCAGGTGGGGTGAGTAGGGAGGCTGCTCCAGCACGGTGATGTTCTTCTCAGCCTGGAACCGTCAGATGCTCGGGGCATTGTGAGCAGGCACGTTGTGATGGTGAAGCAGCCATGACTTGTCCTGCAGCAACTCTCACATCTTCTCGTGCACTGAACAAAGCAAAAGGATCTCTTTGTAGACGTGCTGTTTGATTGACTGAAAGGGAAAACTTGTAGTTTGTAGTTTGGGTTTGAAATATATCTTTTGTGACACCAGTCCTGGAACTTTTTTGACGCACCTCGTATTGAGGTAAAAATATGTATTTCTGGCACAGCAATCTGAATCGGACTACTACCTGACATTAAGATAACACTGTAGCACATTTTGTCATGATTTGCAGATCAGCAGCCTCTTAGTATTTATGCGTGTGTATGTGTGCGTGCTGCAGTGGGATTGAGTCATAGCGATTGTGTGTGTGTGTGTGAGGCTCTGAGTAACCGATAGTGACGTAACATTGCTTCTATAGTGGCTTCTCTGTGTGTCTGCCATCAGTGTGATTCTGTGGCACCAGTTTGTGACCCAGCACTGTATTCAGCGTGACAATAGGTCATTTATTTTTTGCTCAGTTTCAAGGTCCTCAGACACGACAAATAGTGAATAGCTCAGGCGTAATATAGGAAAACGCAATTGGCATGGACTGGTCTATTTCCTGGAAAGTGTTTCCTTACTTTGTGGGCTAAAGCAGGGTTCAGCTGGGGATTAGCATGTCGTGATCGTAAAGTTTTAGTACCATCACAAGATTGAGAGAATAAGTCACTTTCCGTTCTCTTCATGGCATTAGGCAACGCAGCATCACTCATGTCACAGTGACATTTTAAAGAGCGTCTCGCTTCCCTGTTTTACTCACATTATTTCAAAAAAACGACTGTGGGATGGCACGCAATGTTAAGAAAGTATCCGTCAAAAGTCGCTGACTGTACCAGTGTTTCAATTAGGGAGAGACAGACAGTTTTATTAGATGGGTGGGGATGATGGTTGGATGTTGTTATTGATCAGAAGTTTTGGCCCACCCTCTGGCTGCTCATCCTCCATAAATAAAGATGGAGTTGAGTTATATTTTTAATTTAGAAGCATATAACGTCTCATGTCAAAGGCTTAGAATTAAGAGAAAACCGTCTCCTATGTATCGTTAAATAGGGTGTGTTTATGTTATAGATGAAATGTTAACAGTTTTAAAACGTATATATGATTTCATTGTGACACAAAGAAGTTTCTCAGCTGCTTCTCATGGCAACATCTGTGGCATTCAAATGTTAGTGTTAAGTACCAAAGCATTTAGTAAACAGAACGCTAGCAACTGAATGTAAATTTGTATCACCGTGATCTTCTTTAATCAGTTCAGATAGATGATGGCGTTCCAACATCCAAAAGCAGTGGGAAGCATGAAATATACTAATCTAATGGCATACTGCGTGTGAATATAACACAGATGGTCATTATCTCTATTAATTTGATAATGATGGCCTACACAGGTCACCGTAAACTCTTCTTTTGATGTCTTGAATGACTCATATATTAAATCCAAACTGTAATCAGGGAATAACGAAACCATTTGTGGAGCAGATGGCTGTGCGTGTAATGCCAGACAGGTGTGTCTGTTGTGGTTTGCAGGTTGAATGCAAGGCATAAAACTGCTCTGTGTGTTAGTATGAAGTCAACACAACACCCACGACAAAATAAAGGCCAGAAGAAAGACTGTCTGGAAGACGTGTTGCGCTGTTTTTTTATCATTTGAAGCTGATCAGTCACTAAGCAGAAACTGTTTTAAATCCAAGACTGAAATTCATCAAATGTCAGCAAAAATGTGTCTGACTTGGACTTCTTTTCCCCAGACAAACTAGTGAGAATCAATTTGAAGTCTAAAAACGTGTAATTGCCACCTACCAGACATAGTTAATGATGATATAGACTGAATGAGTTTTCTCTTTCGATAAACTTCTTGATCTTGACTGAAACACTCATGCATATCTATGGATTTTTGTAGTCTGTTGCGTAGGAGGTATCAGTAAGAGAAGAGAACACCTACACACTGTCCTTTCAATTGCACTAAACTTTATTAGAAATCCAATGTTTCGGTCTTTAGACCTTCATCAGGTAAAACTGAGGAACAATGAAAATGCCAGACAGATATACCCAGCACTTAATCGGCTGAGACCAGTCAGGGAATTGTATTTCCAATAAAGTTTACTGCAAGTAAAAAGACAGTAAGAGAGAGTTCTCCCTTCTTTTATGTATGGATAAAGATCCTGATAAAACTGATGTTAGGGCTGAAGAAGTATTTCCAAAGATCCTATTTGCCTTATAGTCCCTTTTATCATCTCTGCTTTTTCACCCATCCGGTCTGTTTCTCTGAGTCAGTATCCCAGTAAAATTTATAGGCCAATGACGCAGTTCATGCAGGAGAAGTACAGGCATGACGTGCCTTTACATCAAGCAAAAGTGTTCAGAAATCTCTTTGTTTTTCCAGTCAGAGCTGAGATATCTGTAAAAACCTCCACAGAGGAAAAATTGAATCATATGTCAACGGTTGCAGGTTGAAGGTTACACAGTGAGAAGGGGTATGAATGGCTCTGAGTGATGAGAACATTTCCAGGATCTTTGCTGCAGCATAGGTTTACAGTGACCTAATCCTCACAACAAAGCGTCTCTCTCATTCTCACATTGTCTGCTGGAAAAAGATGGGAAAACCTGCCAACTGCCAGAGCACGATATCCTCCCTGTTATCCCATTGTTTTTCTTTTCTGGGGTTACCCTGGCCCACAGAGCTGTGGTGACCTGCCTCCTCACTGTGCTGAGAACAGAGGGGGGTGGGAGGGCTTCGCTGAAGCCAGTTTAGCAGCCAGCAGGCTATATCATCATTATTCCCTCTCTGCAGTATCCAGAGACAGAATGATGGGGGAGACAACCCACATCGCTCGCTGTCTGGCTCAACAGACTGGAAATTATTCAACTGTTTGATAATCAGGAGCAGCTTAGTTTAGAACCAGGGTGGTATGTGGGCTCACCTGTTGGCCAGAACATTAGTACTTGTCAATTTAAATGCAACCTGGTATGATGTCTAATAAAACCTTTCCCCTTTTATTACTATTTCAATATTGAATCATGGTCTTGTTGTCTTTTTTTTGACAAGAATTTACATGCCAAAGTGAAACATTTGTTCAGAAAAAGGAATGTCAATAAAATACAAATCTAAAACATAAAATAAACAATTGGACAAGCATTCACACCCTTATAGTCAGTGTTTAGTAAATGCACGTCTGGGAGCAGTTACAGCTTAGAGCCTGTGTCAATGCGTCTAAATCAGTCTTGCACGTCTGGACATTCCAATTTTATCCCATTCTTCTTTGCAAAACTGCTCAAGCTCCATCAGGTTACACGGGGATCGTGAGCAAACAGCCTTTTTCAAGTCTAGCCACAAATTCTTAGTTGGATTAAGGTCTGGGCTCTGACTCTGCCCCTCCAGAATATTCACTTTATTATCTTTAAACTTCTGTGTAGCTTTGGTTGTCTACTTTTGGTCACTGTCTTGCTGGAAAAAAACAGTCTTTATTGCAGTTCTTTTGCAAAACTGCACCAGATTGTCCTCCAGGATTTCCTATACTTTGTTGCATTCATTTTATAGTCTACTTTTACAAGCCTTCCAGGGCCTGCCAATGCATCTCCAAATAATGATGTTGCCACCACCATGCTACACGGTGGGGACGGTGTGTTTGTGATCATGTGCAGTGTTTCATGTCCGTAGAACATAGCGTAAACCAAAAAGCTCAATTTTGGTCTCATCAGGCAAAAGAATCTTCTTCCATTTGACTTTAATGTCCCCCACATGCCTCCTGAGCTCTCCTTTAATGTGAGCTTTATTCAACGGTGGCTTTCTCTTTGCCACTCTCCCATAAAACTTTCACTCCAATCAAAGTAAAGGCAACAGTTGCTGTACACATAATCTCTCCCATTACAGCTGCTAAAGCTTGTAACTCCCTCAGTCCGGTCATAGGTGTCTTGGTGGAATTGTTCTTTTGTCTTTGTGGTGTTGTTACAACCAGGGGTACTGATTCACCAGTGACTGGACTTTCCAGATACAGGCGTCTTTATGCTACAATGACGTAAGGCACTCAGATGATCTCCATTTCAGTAATTGTATGACATCTATGACCAACTGACTGCACCTCTATTGAATTAGGTGAGTTGCTTTGAAGGAGGTGTGTACCTATGGAATCACTTGTTTCACATCCTATATTTTTAATTAATTGGCATTACTTGGTAGAAATCTGTTTTTACTTTGTAATGAAAAAGTATTTTTTTTCTGAATTGACCATGATTAAATGGTGAAAAGCAATAGAAGAATGAAACTTTCGAGGTGGGGAATTCTTTTTTATAGGCTCTGTAGCTTGTAAATTTCTTAATCTCTTCTATTTTTTGACTGTCAGTCCTCAGAACAGTTGACCTTACAGGTCTGTGTGCATTTAAACATGTCTATACCTGTCATAGTCTGATGACTTTCATGCAGAGTCTGTATCCACCCTTATTATGACTCGGTTCATGTTTTTATCCCTTCTTGGTCAAATGCCTTGTAGAGACACCATGATGTCCCTTGTCTGCCGTAGTACTTCTTGTTGAAGGCTGTAACTGAAGACCACAGGCTCAATAGTGATGGCTTCACAGCAGAGGCACACTGCTGCTAATGCACATTGTGTAAGCTAAGCATTTATGCTGATGGAATATCTGACTTCGATTGCTTACTGTTTGACCTACGAGCATCTATCGATTGATGGCTTTTACAAATGTTTTCAGCTTGAGTGTTAAGGTTTCTCCTTTGACAGGCTTTTGGTTGTCATGGTAAAAAAAAATCAATACTTGTATTCGAAACACTAGGAAATTCGAGGAAATATGATAAATTGTGGTAAAACCCACCATAAGTTCCGAAGGTCGATACTGATTGTACTTCGGTGCATCCAGTACAGAGTTTCTAAAGGTTTGGGACATGTTTAGGATAGCTTAGCACAAAAACTGGAAAAATGGGGGGAAAGCTCACCTAGTTATATTAGTTGTGGTATATTAAGTCATAAGGTGCAGTGTGTTGGTGTGTGACATGTTTGACACATACACATTAATTTAATGTCAGTGTTTTCTTTTGACTCTGGGTTTGATGTGCAAGAATTGTATTCCCCACTTATTCCTTCAAATATTAAAAATGTTCAGGTGAAATGCTACTATTGTGAACAATTCTGAGTTTGCATTGTAACATTTATCTGTACCGATTAATTGTGATATCGACATATTAAATACCCTGCTTATAAAACATAGCCCATGTCGATAAAATCACTTGTTTTGAACTTGCATAAATCCGACATTAGAACTTCTTACGTAAATTTTGGTCACATACCTGTTTAGTTGGTGTACTGTAGTAAATGAGTAAGGAAACTTGATGGTATGCTGAGCTAGCGTCTACTTTAGCCTGCATGTGAGGTGTTTAGATGACATGGTTTTAATTGTAGTGTCTATCAGTAATAGTCTTTCAATCATTGTCTATTCTATCTATTAAGCAGATGTTCAGCAACTGAGGCTCTAGAAGATTCATTGAATTCAGGTGAAGAAGAACCTTAAGTCTTATTCTGATGTATAGATTTGTACGTTACCAGAAATATAGCATAATGTTCAAAAGAAAGCAGTGCTGTTTGTATAAAATCAGTGAATAATCTTGATCTCAATATTGATCAAGATAATCGTTATTATCATTCTGGTCATAATCTTGCATCCCTGCACTCATGATTAGACAATAGCTGCAAATTATTATTAATGTCATTAGTGGTTAATCTGTCTTTCATAGTGTTTTGAGATCTTAAATAATCAGGAAATGTTAGAAAATTCTTCAATTTCCCGTAGAGCTGAAGGTGATATTTTCTGAAACCTTGTTTTTTTTGTTTTTTTCCAACCAGCAGTCCAGAATCCAAAGAATTTCATTTGCTTGATAGTTTGCTGAATAAAATGGCAAATATTAATTTTGAAGATGGTAAAAAACTTTTTTTTTTTAATGAATGAGTGTTCAGTTACTTTATTCACTGCCAGTAGCTTTCTGTCCACTAACACTTGTATCTGAATTACTGCCATTATGTCAGCTCTAAATAAACTTCATCTTTGTTTTCAAAGGAACTAGGATTTTCAGTTTGGTAATATTGTAGTATTTTAACTGTTCTTTCCCTGTAATATAAACATTAGTTGGCACTTCATAAAAACCTTCAAACTTATTTGCAGCACAGGGTTTTCGAGGGTTTATTTTCAGAAAAAACAGGAAAATGCATAGATTTCTGTCAAATAAGGTAACGCAGACTTATTGCCTTTACTGCACGCACATCGATCACGTTTAGTGTTTTGTGTTGTCACCCCCCAAAGGCCCATCCTGAGCTGGAAAAACCCGGCAGTATTATTCTTGGACGACCGCAAGGATTTAATAACTGGTTAGCTGTATTAACCTGATACCCTGATAACTCACTTCAGTTAGGTCTCAAGTACTTACATCCCTTTTGATCGCAACAAGTACAAAGATGTCGTGGTTCACATGCAGAATGTAACTGTGGGGCTCCAGCTACAGGTTCTACCATTTGTCAAGTGCTCAAGTACTCAAGAGCAGAAACAAATGCGAAACCTCTTTGAGTCAGTGGTCCCACCTCCGAAGTCAGCTTGATTTTATTTCTCTCAGGAAGCTTGTCTATCCTCAAATGACTTTTGGACTGGTGCTGAAGTGATGGATTAGACTTCAGTGCCAGCATTACCTCAGCTCCTCTGCTTTCCAAGTGTGCGCGCGCGCACACACACACACACACACACACACACACACACACACACACACACACAGAGGAAGAGCTTTACAGCTGTATAAAGGCTGAGTACTGGCTGTTTTTTTTGTTTTTTTTGCTTCTGCATAGATGTGCATTACAATGACCTAGCCTATTTCTCTTCTGACTACTGACGTCATGATGATCTTAAGTATCGCACTAAATTTCAAGAATAGCTGAAGCATCAAAGGAAAAAGCATTTATTGTGACTGCATTCAGTTTAGTTCCTCACAGCTTTTGGAAAAAAGTCGAGTAAGAATATTTAGCGTCAGTTCAACTCACTCATACCATATCTTCTAACTGCTCTACAAATGTTTGTTTTCTTCAAGACTCACGTCATTAATAAAATTGCATTGGCTGTGTTGTAATGTTTCAACCTATTTCCACCAAAAGCTGATGTCACAGCGTGTTAACAGATTACACCAGCTTTATCTAACCAATGGAAAATAAATTCATAGTCTGTCATCAAACAGTTCTGATTAATTGGATTTTGTCTCTTTCATCTTTTCTTCTCTAACAGAAAGAGATTCAGGCCATGAGCCAGTGCCACCACCCCAACATCGTGTCTTACTACACCTCCTTTGTGGTAAAGGATGAGCTGTGGCTGGTTATGAAGCTGCTCAGTGGTGGTAAGTACGCAGTATAAATCTTTTAAGAGCTTTAAAGCTTTTATTACACTGCCCTCGACTTATGCCTGCCAATCTGACTATCTATATCATGGACAGACAAATAAATAAATGTGATTGTTTGCTAATGAAAAAGAAATTACTGTCTGAGACGGGGCCCAGAGGATGATTTGGCTTGCCCTGCTAGCCTTAACTCAGTATGGGCTTGGCCTCTCATAATGAGAGGGGGCCAGTAGGAAGAGCTGGGCTACTTGCTGTAAAGGATGTGATTGCAGGGAATATGACAACAGTGATCCTCATTGTGCCCCTTGTGAGCTGCAGCTCTTTCCGGGCTTTAACTCAGTACAGTGCAGCAGCTAATGACAGGGCAGAGGTAATAACAGCCCACAGGCTGGTGTCATGGCATCCATGTGGCAGCGCTGCAATTAACTAGTGAGAGGAGCGTGAAGAGGAGGCCACCATGGAGGCTAAAACCTCAGAATGCAACAATTGCATCTGGATCTAATTGTGTTTTTGGGTTTTATTTTTGTGAGCAGCATTGTAAAACAAATTATAAAACTACAGTAACTGATAAAGTATTTGTTGTTCTCCATCAACCTGTGGGGGAGAAGAGATTTTAACCAAGACCGTTTAGAGCTGCTAGACACAAACAGCATGCAGATGAAGGTGTCCTGTGCCAAACATTTGATAAGCAAGAAGGAGCAACTTGATGAAAGCAAAGGTTATCTGTTTACAGAGATGCACAAAATTGCTACTCATCTCCCTTTCCACCCTGGTTTCATCTCACACACTTAATTATCCTGGTACAAATGTACACAGATACATCCACACACTAAACATTTACACTCTATTTCTGCCCTCCCTTGTTTCTCTCAGGTCCCCTGTGTAAACAGCGTCCCACTGTAACGGATAGTGCCCAGGTGGCATGCCTGGCTCCCTCAGATGCACTTGAGTCATGAGCCCATTGGCAGCCGCGTTGCAGCTGGGCCCAGGGCACAGTGCCCGCCAAGCGACGCTTGAGCAGACGGCCAGCCTCACAGCAGGAGCAGACACTACTTAAGATGGCCTCTCTCATTCCCCTTATCCTAGTTAAACAGGGGCCCTTGATGTTGAGTTTTATTGTGTGGAGTAATTAAATGATGGCCATGGCGACGTCTGCCATGGAGACAGACCTCAAATGAGGTCGAGTTTATAGACCATCACTCCACAGGGCAGAGCATACCAGCCCAGAGGAAGGCCAAGTCCTGTCTGCTCCTCCGGCTTGATGGAGCGTAAGAAACCCTCCACCCTCCGACTCCATCCTGTCTTGTGCCTTCCGCTTTTGAAAAACGAATAACAGCTCGACAGTTGATCTGACAAAGCTCTGACAAGCTTTTATAGTGACGGCTTATTGTAGAAGTGCAACATGATGGATGCACATTCCTACAGGTGTCATTGCTAATGGAGAACAATGTTAGATTACATACCGTCTTACTCACTCGCACCAGCTTAGCTAAATAATTAGCAGATGTTTCCAAAAGCAGTATGTAAACAATCATGTCAGGGTAGCCTCTTTTTAATATGCCTGAGACACTAATTTTACTGATGACAAGCAACTTGTATTTTTGTGACATATTTTGGATGCTATTTTTGACTGTTGCTGTGCTACAGGCTTGGGGCTCTAGTAGATAATACGCTGTTGTGTTTCACCAGTACATTCATTCCCAGCTAGGAGTATTTGTACCCCAGGGTGTGCAACAATGTGAGACTGATCTTTAGTATATTTGTTACAGCAGTTCTTATAAACTACAAACTCCGGCAGACCAACAAGGTCAGTTAGTTGTATCGTCTACGTGACTGGGGTGGGCGGTATTTTTTGGCATTATTGGGGGGAAAAAAACTCCATGATAACCTTTCAGAATTTTGTAATTCATGTGGTCTGAGAGGAAACATCTGCACCTCTTCTTGGCTCCGTTTTCAAGCTTTAGAAATATTTAGCCAATCTTGGGCGTTTTCGCCCATAACAGGTGAGATCACAACTAAGTCAGTGGAAAGAGGAGGATGTGGTGCTGTAACGGGTCGGCCAGGTTCGAGTCTAGTGTGACGCCACAAATCAATGTAGACTTTTAGCTCGACTATCTTTGCGGATTTGAACCTCCTCTGGTTCGAGGGACTTAGAAAAGAGGGAAGAGGGAGGAGTGTATCTTTTTTATTGCCTTTTTCAGATTCCTGCCTAACCCAACTTTAAGACCATATATAGTTAATTAGAGGGTGTGAAAGCCAATGAGCCAAGAAACCAAAATTGATCACTAAAAGTAATGAATAAATGGGTGCAGTTTCTTAGTTGTATGCCACTTTAACTAGTTGTAAAACACTTTTTTCACCTGTGGCCCGTAAACTGCATTTTATTGGTCTTCAACTGGTCTGTTCCACTCTTAACTGACAGCAGTGTCATAACACTGTTAACTGGCATATACCACTGGAACGAGAGCAGCATATGATTAGTCACCTTTTCATCTTGGTGTTGCTCAGAATTTATCTTGTATGGTGAATTAAAAAATTCCGAATAGTAAGTTAGCGGTGATGCTTTTTAAACCAATCCTAGGTCCCATTACAGTATCCTGTTGTAGGCATTATGTCATGAGTTCACACAACTCAACCAAGAGATCTGTTCTGCATTCAGGACAGACCTCCTCCCCGACAAATCCGTTCAAGGCCGAACCTGTAGAGCTGAGTTTCGAAGTAGATGTGCTGCAGGCGTAGGGCTTTTCAGGAAATTCCTGTTCTGTATGTGACATGTGAACAACTGTTTCTTTAGAGTGCCGCATAACCTGTCACTGACTGAATTCACATCGGGGAGGAAACCCACAGGGACAGAATATGAGTCATGCCAAAGCAAGCAGAGGAATGTGTTCCCAGAAAATTAATGTGAAGCTCTCCCCGACCTATCATGCCTGCTGCTGAGCTCAGTCGCATGCTACTCTGCGTAGACTCCAGCTAAAGGCAGATTCTTATTCAGTGGGTTTGTCACATCATAAGGTGGCCCTCAACTATTGCCAAAATTCTGACAGGGAGCAAGAATGAAGATGATGAAACTCTGTTTTACGTGCAGAATTATCTTTGTTCACTTTTGTGTCATATTGGGCTTTCCCTTTGAGAAAATTGTGTAAGTAATTAAAAGTTCGGCCTGAGCCAACAACCCTTCTCTAACGCCGCCCATACCTTGCTGCAGTCCTTCCCATGCCCCACCCTCACTTTCCTCCTCCGACTTTACTTGGCATTCCACATGGGCCTTTAGCACAGTTGGCACCAGCTCTATTCTCCTTCGTCCACCTCCCATATCCTCTCTCCCCGCCCCTTTTACTCTCTCATCCTCTCCCTCGGTCCCAAAGCTCCTGCTCTGACCAGGAAAACAGAACGGCTGTAAAGGTGATGTTCTTGGATGAAGCGGAGTTGAGCAGGGTTATGTTGAATCCCTGGCTTTTACACGGGTACAGTTTTTGTTTAAAGTCCTAAGAAAGGGAGAGATTTGGTTAATCCAGCATGTAACTGAAGTGATGATTTGGCATTTTCCTGAGTATTTGCATGCTGTACAGTTCACTCCGCTGTCAAGACTTAATTTATTCCTAGAGATTCGTATAAACTCTTCCTCTGGGGTTTTGGACATGCACCGCTCGAACCAGGCCAACAGGTGTCGTTTGTCTTGCCTTTCCCATGCAGAATGAACCTTTGGATTGTTAACCTGTCAGTCAGTGTCAGCTTGCTGAAACAGCCTAATGAGGCATGAAGAGTTCAATCAGATGAATTTGAAAGAGGCTGACAAGGCTGGCATTTAGTGATCCTCCAAAGCCCGCATCACGCTGTGCTTGTCAGCACTTCAGGACCTTTTCCTAGAGCCACCTCAGCTTAAAGGAGACTTGTCAGTGTATAATTTGTGAAAATTATTTGCTCGACACTGTTTGTCTTGCTTTAACCTCTTTGTATATCTTTAGTTTCCTTAAAGAAAATGGGTGACAATTTGGGAAACAAATGAACATGTTTATTAGTGAGCTTTAGATGTACAGTAGAGAGGTTTTGTTTTCTGTGGACAGGATCTGGCTTTCTTTAAGTTAAACTGAGTTAGCCAGCTGCAGGCAGTAGCATCACGCTGAGCGTAAAGACTTCATGGCAAGAAGGCGAATTAGCACATTTCTCAAAATGTCAAACTATTTCTTTAATGATATAAAGATAAAATGGGGCTGTAACTTTTCATATCCAGTTGAGCAAGACTATAAGGTCAGACACATTAACTACTTGGCCCCTTTCTCATGTAATCACACATTCATTTGTGAGCTCATTAGGACTGCATTTCCATCTAATTTGGACTCGGCTCGATTCCCTCTCAGCTCCTTCCTCGTTGTCACCTGTCACTTCTTGTCACTACCTCTCCTCCCTCCAGCCATTTCAGACATGGAGATGAAAATCAGACCGAGTGCAGAAGCACAGAGAGAGGAGGAGAACCGTGTGTGAAGGAGGAACAGAGAAGGAAAATCAAACAGGCAGCCTTTTCTCAATGAGCTTCAAAGAGCTGTCACATCAGAGACGCTAGGCTGCACTCTTCCTACACTCTCCTCTCACTTTTTTTTTTTTTCCCCCCCTCGATTCACTCACTCACATCCTCACATATACACCCACTGTCTCACACACTCAGACACACATCCAGGATGCTTTTTCCCGCCTTCCCTCCACCGCCTTCGCTTTGAATGGGTTTGTCTTCTCTCCCTCGGTGCTGAATCACATTTTCTTCTGTGCACTGTCACTGCACGAAGAACCCGTTGAACTCAGCGCCTCTCCCTCACTCCCTTCTTACTCTGCCTTTCTGTCTCGCTGTGTCTGCGACTGTGCAATAACGCTGTCTAGTCTCAGGTGGCCCATCATCCGTGGCTCCCCTGGGTAATGCAGTGAGTGCTCGACTGAGTGCCGCGGGCGAGGACATCCTGAAATGATTGAGCAAATAAATATCTTTGCACCCCTAGCCTGGCACTGTTGCTAAAACACAATCAATTTAATCCTGGAATTGTGTCATGAACAGTTTCTGGACCTTGAAGAAGCCATTTCCAGCTTTTGTTTGCAAGTGCTGCAGCTGAGGTTGGGTGTGTGTGTGTGTGTGTGTGTTAGAGAGGCAGGGACAGACAGACAGTGTGCCAGAGTGATGTTTGTGTTGGTGTATCACTGCAGCACAATAAAGCTTGTCAGGCAAGTGACACTCTTTTGGCTCCTCTGCTTTGTCCCCATTCACCAGTGTTGTCCAATTTTGTGTCATACCGAATGCAAATACTGAACCTCTTTTCAGAGAGATGTTCTTTATTCTGTGGAAAGTCGCACAAAGGAAATCATACACCGACAGCAGTCTGACTTTTCAGCCAGAGCACTCCTTTATGCAGCAGGAGCCAGGCTGTGGGAGACATGGCGACCTGTCTTTTTTAGCCCTAACCAGGCCAGGTCAGTTAGCAGAGCTGCACTGGTTCTCCATTTAGCGAAGACAAAAGCAACTGTTTGACTTATACCCTCAAATATTAACCTGCACACTTAGTGTGGAGCAGATTTCTGCTCTGTTGCAACGTCATTAAAGTCTGATTCGCGCCTAAATAATGAATTTGAACAAGTTAAAGTGAGCTGCAGCGAGGCAGACTGTAATGACGATATGATTAAGAGTTAAATCCTGGAGCTATAGACAGCAAATAATAGAGTGTCTCTGACAGTAGCCATGGTGATTTTAACTCTGCACATTTTGTGACTATAAGCTTTGAATTCAACATTCAGATGGAGCTCATTTGCATGAAAAATCACAAACAAACTTTGTGTGTGTCTCTACACTCTACATTAAAGTTAGTAGACCAAAAAATGTCATAAGTTCAGGTGCCGATGCTTTTTTCTCCTTCAGACTTAAAAATCATAGATTGCACGGCATAAATTTGTTTCAGCGAGTGGCTTTACCCTTTAAAATGTATGGTAATGAATGCTCTGTCTCGTCTCCCTCCGTGATTGGTTTGTTTTGCCATGGCCGAGTTTAAAGGTCACGCTGCTGTTTACGGGTTAGGACTTTCTGACTTGACACAACTAAATCATTTGGATTTTCAATAAAATCCTTTTTTTTGTTGTTTTTTTACTGGAACTGGGAAAAAAATGGTCCTTGTGTCCTCAAAATCTAATTTACCCAAACAATATAAGATTATACATGAATTAACTTAACTGAATATCTGCCAATCCAACGGGAAGTATGCGTTTTCATAAATGTGTTTTTGTTGAGAGTCATGTTGTCATCAGTTGCAACCAGAAAAAATTGTTTCATTGGCCTTTTTTGGGGGGGATGGGTTTGCTTTTCTGTCTGACTGTCTGCTGTTGACAATCACAAATGTACTTTTTTAGCATAGATAAAAGAATGATGTTGTAAGTCTAGCCTTTTTATCAACCAGGTTTGTTTGTTTTCCAGGCTCAGTGCTGGATGTGATCAAGCATATCATCTCGCGAGGCGAGCACAAGACGGGCGTCCTGGACGAGGCCAGCATAGCCACCGTGTTGAAAGACGTGCTCGAGGGCCTGGAGTACCTACACAAGAATGGACAGATCCACAGGTAGCGAGACTTGTTCCCCTCCACACTGGTACCATAATAAAACTGACACAGGACCTTTTATCACTGCTAAACACACAGGCTTTATTAGACTTCACCTTAACGATTTATAGAGCAGAAGTACTTCTAAGTCTGCTTCTGACTTCCTCTTCTGTCTCCCACCTCGATTACACATGTCATTATGTTTTTATAGTGGACAATCTGTGTTGTGCAATGCATTATCAAAACGCTGCATTGTCAGGCTTCCACTATGGAAGAGGCTGCTGCTGGAATAAATTTACATTTTAATGAAGAACTAAGCATTTTCTTGAGATGACTATGAATTCATGTTTTGAAGATATAAATTTCATATTAATGAATACATATGTCACATGGCGACGTCGTTACAAAATGTTCTCCTTTCGTTGGGCTCATTAATGTACACGGTGACATTACAGGCTATTTTTAAACATTATGGTGATGAATTATATCATTATGTGCCATTTATCTTGATCGGGCTTCTGTTTTCTTCTATTTTTAAATCATCTTGTCGCGTATTTCTTCCGTCTTAGTCGAGAAAATGAGGGAAATCTCTGGCAACCTGTGCAGAGTAGTTCATTTTGTTAATACATGGTCGAGTTCAAAATACAATATGCTGTAGCGGTTTGCATTCTTCAACGGATTAGACGTATGACTGCACCCAGGAAATTTTCAGACAGCCACTTTGACTTCTAAAGGTCAGGGACGATCCTGGGATCTGTCCAGCGATGAGTCGGTATACTTCACCGATGGGACTGCGACAAACGTTCCAGAAGAAGTGGCAGTAATTATGAGTTTATGGTTTGCCATTATAGAATGGTTATGAATGAAAATCACTTCACCTAATTTCCATTTTTTCCTCAACACACGATATAAGGAGTGAACGGTTTAATAAAACTTTAAATTGGAAACTTCTGCAAGATGTCTGTAAGTAGATCAACACTTCCAGGCCAATAAACGGTAAAGAGCTACTTTATTAATATGTATAAGTGAAATGAGTCAATAGCAGATTTGCATGCAACAGGGAATGTGATCCTGAAAGCTCTCCACTTCAGTTCAAGACCTGGCTAAGTCACTGCTCTCAGGCTGTTACAATGAACTCTAAAGCCTTCACAACGCTGCTTATGCATTTAATATTCATTACTCACTTTTTCATACTCCTCCTCTGTTCTCCCACCGGCACACACACATAGCTGAGGACAGGCTACATGTGTAAATAATGCATCGCATTTTGGCTTGGTTAAGTGCTCAGCAGCTTTCAGAGTAGCATACCAATGAGAAACAGAGAGAGGCTTGATTGACTGTGAGCCCGGATGAGGAATGTATTGTCATCAGCCGCGTAGATGAAGCAAATAAACAATCAGCTCATTAGGCTGCTAATTAGAAAACTGCTGTGCCCTAGAAAATATAGGTAGAGACGTGAGGTATTAGCGTACTCACTGTTTAAATTACTGGGTTAATTAAAAGGAAAAATCCACTGCAATGTGCTTCTGCTGCAGGATGTAAGTATCCACTTTCAGCAGAATGTGACGGGGTTATCGGTCAGTGCCAGAGAGAGGGAAATGTTTTTCCTGAGCAAAACCCGCCGTTAACACTGTGCCCTGTTTTAAGGAGACATTAGGGAAACGAGAATAGATCATTAATTCACCACACCACTTCATCCCAAGACTCTGAGGTGTGATTTGTGAGAAAGAAAATGTGAAGTAATCCCCCAACGGTGAAAATCGTTGACATGCTGAGATCGGAGGGGCCACGGTCAGTTGATCGGTGTCTGCTGATGTAAATTTGCGCATATGGCCGTGTGTGTTCACCTTGTGTAAGCTGGATCATATGAGTCGGAGCCTCGGGGCAGGGGTGAGGAAAGAGTCAAGGGGGTGAGGCTGTATACGGAGGAAGAAAGAGAGAAAAGTGTCACATGATACGCTGCATCCAGCCCGGGACGGCAGGAAAGCAATTAGAGTCTTACGGCCTGGGGTCTAGGCTCAACTGGAGACATTTACCACAAAACGGCGAACTGCTCCACCTCCTCATTCACAGCAGCTCGGAAAGTCAGTGATTCAAAGGTGACACTTGTCTTCTAACTTCTGCAGCAGGTAGACATCATACACATGACAAGAGATGAATTCTACTTGTTCTCAGTTGTGTCAGTTGAATTGTATAAAATCAGCCTTCAAGTTAATTATTGAAATGCCTCCTAGACAGCAGAGATCTTGCTGCTGTGGTGAGCTCTTGCTCGTCTCTGAAACCTTACTTGACTTATGAGATGCGTGGGAGGGCTTTGCCCGGCAAATTACTCAGTGTGTGGTACAGTAATGATAAGGTAATGGTTGTCTCTGGGAGCAAAGAGGCTCCTGCTGTGCATTTCAGAAAAGTTGGCTAAATAAAAAATAACACATTGATTTGGAAAAACATGAGTATGAAATCCAACAGAGTGGAAAAAGCAATCAAAATACAGATGCAGAGGGAAGATAATTTGGTGGTCAACAGGGTATTCTTAAAAGAGGGGAGGATGGAAAAGGTATTTCATCCCTATAAGAGACCCACAGGGTTTCTAATAAACCCTCTTTTACGGCCCTGTTAGGGGCAATGTGTGCCTGGCACCAGGATGTAATGTCATAGGAGGTGACCCGGCGGAGCTGCAAGGTGCGACGGCTGCCAGATGAGGATGATAAATCTTCTTGGCAGTTTCATACCAGGGCTGTTCCCACCTGGCTACTGGCTGGCTATCATTTCAGTAGGTCATAAATATGAAGAGACCATACATATTTTGTTGAATTTTCAACGTCTTTTAGTTACATAACAGCTTCTAGGTTTTAGCAACATGTGCCTCCACACAGAAACAAACATATTATGCCAGTTATTCTTCAGGCTCAAGCTCACCTACTTCTGTAACATATGGCTAGATAACTACTTGGAGTTGGAACTTGAAGGTTGTTTTTTTTTGTCTGTCTGCTACAGTATTTCTTTGAACTTGTATGGTGCATTGTGTCACCACCTCCTCCTCCTCCCTCCTCCTCTTCCTCTCCTGTGAATGTTAATGACTGTCTGCACTCTGCAGCCTTTTTCTCCGAGCATTACAATCTGCTGCAGTGAACCATAGCCTCCATGGTTCTTGAATGAGTGCAGGAGGTACAATCAGATCGCCTTGATCACTCTTTGTGAATGATTCAGCGTCACATGTTGTCCGTTATCACAGTGGAGCATATTAAAGTGAAGATCCACTTTAAAATAATGCTGTGCATTCTTTCTCAGGTTTTAATTTGGTTCTGTGAATTTCAAGAAGCTGAACAGCAGCATGTGATGACTGTAGTGACGATGATGTCATACAGAGACGCATACAGACAGCGAGTCCTGAAATAACTCAGTGGCGGTAACATGGCTCTGATCCGTAGCTTTAAGCTTTTAATTTAAATCAAACTCATTTTGATGTAGAACCTCAAACAAAAACTCCTTGAGCCAGCAGAGTCACTGACTAACTCATTAACTTAACAACTTCAAAAAAGTGTTCAGATTCTTGATCTTCATCTGTAGCGACACCAGAGAAGTGGCTGTAGGGAAGCCGGAGTTTGTCAGTCTGCCACTTTGGTCCTTGAAATATCTCAGCAACTGTATAATGAATTGCCTTGATTTTTAATTTACGCTATGCAAATGATGAACCCTAATAACTTTGCCGCCTATTAACTGTGCTGATACCAAACTTTCACTCAAAGTGGCCACGCCCTGAATTGGGTATAATTTTAAGACCAAATGCATTTTTTAACGGATGAGTTATATTTAAAAAAAAAAAAAAAAGTGAAACCATTTTCAGTAGCAGGCTGTAAACATGTTTATTTCTGCTGTAAAGTCGGGCATTTTAACATGGGAGTCTATGGGAGATTAACTTGCTTTTGGAGCCAGCTTCAGGTGGTCATTTGAGGATCCCTGGTTGCCACGTATTTGTGTTCAGCACTAATTAGCAGAATGCTACTACATGTTAAACATTATACCTTCTAACATTAACATACTAGCATGGTACCATTGGGAACCATATTAGGTTTCCAATGGTAGGATTTTGCTCAAAGGACTTCTTCATAGCCTCATGAAAATGCTATCATGTCTACAGACTCTTAAACTTGTTCGAAATCGACTTTTATTGTGAAAAATCTTTGACATAGCTCATTGTAAAGTCTACATCGGGGGTTATTTTTCTTTTCAACTACATCTGGTCAACTTTCTGGCATGTTTACGGTGTAATAAGTTGGCAGAACTTGGTGTTAAATGAGCTCATGCTGAACACACAGTATGAATAGTGTGCATCATTAGCTCAGTCCAAGTCCTGAATCACAAGCAGCAGAAGACACGACAGGACCTTCCGCCAGAGAGTGCAGTTGTGTAAATGAGGCAAAGTATTTTAGGATACCCCTAAACTCGCCTTTCAGCCTCAACTTGTCCACTCAGCGCCTCCCCTCCAATCCTTAAAAGGCAACATCTCAAATTACCTGATGTAACCGATACCTGTAGTGCTGACACCAAAGGTAGAAGATGAGCGTGTTCTTCAAGAAAAAGTGGCGTGTGCGAGAAACTGTAAGACACTGTGACCTGATGGTGCCTAACTGTTATGTCAGGGCAGCAGACTGACAAGCTGGAGAGCCGCTGAGCAGAGACGACAGCAGACATTTCTAACGGAGGTTCTTCAAAGCCACTGGCGAAGGCTGTCATGTTCGCTTTTCATCCACCCTTTCCCTTCCTCTGCATCATTCCTACCGTGACAGTTACATAATTGAAAATCATCTGGACGTGAACGCACATCAAAGTTTTGCCCCATATAGTACACAAACAGCTCTTTCTGAAGTAGCTGCTTCAAGAAGGTGTTGATACAGTCGGCTCACACCCTGTCCTGTGTAGTATCTCAGCTTTCCTCTGTTTTTTTTTTGTATTCTCCATTTGCCCTGCAGTGGGAATCCCCATCCTTTGCTTTCAGACTTCGGTCCTAATATGTCACATATGCTGCATTCCTCCCTCTGAGGCTCAGCGTTTGCCACTCCCTGCCCCTGTCGCTATGAAATCTATTGGCTGTGTGCTATTTCACTGGAGCACACTTAGCAAAAGTGGCCTCTGCACCCAAGTAGTTATTCAGCAGGATTTGAACAAAGATCTGAACTGTGGCCTTCAAACTCATGGGTCCCTTTAACAAGTAGCTTGCTTGTGAAGATTGCACTTCTAGATTGTGGCTGCAGGAGAAAGAGGGCTTAAGCCAAACTGCCTACTTCACCTCCTTCACTTTTTTTGCTACAAAATTAGGATCTTCCAAAGTGTTTTTTTGTGAGTCAGGGAAAGCATTCAAGTTGTACGCCCGCCCCAGCAGTATCCTTATCCGAGTAACACAAAAATCTATTCAACCACCACTATTCTCCCTGCAGCACTTGCCCCCCCCCCGCATATCTGGTATTTGGCACGTTTTTTACAGTCTGCATGGAATGAATTATATGCCCAATAAAGTGGAAAAGGGAGTCTTTGTTTCTGGAAAGCTGTGTCATGTCTCATCTCCAAAGCCCGTTCTATTTTTACATTCATTCAGACCAATTTGTTTGCTGGAATGATCCAAGAGCATTTATCCTCCACCTAAAGCTGCAAGTTTTCTACTCCAGTGCCCCTGTCTGGCAGCAGCAGGAACTGCCTCGCAGGTTGCTATTGCATCTCTTTTGAATCATTTGCCTGTCAGTACTGTTCAGAGAGCTGTCTGGTGGTGATTTGTTGAAACCAAATCTGCTGGATGCCGTTCAAGGTGACGTAATGGATGGTGGTGTTCTGAGGTTCTCGCTCTGTGCCCTGCTAGTGTTTATTCCATTATTCTCAGTTGAAACAGACATTAATTTCCCCCGAAAAGCTGGAAAACGGAGAGAACCGACTTTTGTCCACCGTGACACCGCTGCTTTCCCTACTTTTTATGCCCTCGCCTTTCACTTGACCCTTCGTCTTTATCTGGGAAAGTCTGTTGCCATGACAACTCTGGCTGGCTGGTGAGATGGCAGTATTCGCTGTGTGTGGCAGACAGGCAGTCAGACAGATGTCCCTGCTGAATCCGCTTATCGCCACCAGGGGAGGCTGAGCAGGGATGAACAAATTAACTACAGACTCTGTATGTCTGTAATAAAGTCTAAAACAAGGTGCTGGAAGTATAAGAAATATGAGAGTTTGACCGTCATACCAAGATGTGTGATGATCATGGTAGCAAATTATAAGTAAACAATCAAGCAGTTACACATTTGAACTGACAATTAATTAATCTGAATTAAATACAGTGTATGTTCACCCTTTATTTGGCTTTAGCCACAATCATTTTTCAGTTTGACAGCCATGTGTGTGAGAGGTTTAATGCGCAAATTCTTGTCTTGTCTTTCGCAGAGATCTTAAGGCTGGAAACATTCTCCTCGGGGATGATGGTTCAGTGCAAATTGCAGGTATTTAGCCACAAGGCAACACCACCTGTCATCAGCTGTCACTATTGATCCACATTAGGTGTGAACTAGTAGATGCTTCCCTTCACCTTTGCTGCAGTCTCATTTACTGTACTCGTGTTCAGACAGCTCTGGTGTCTCAGTGTGAAGGAGGTCTTGTTTGTCAAATGATAAATTAGCTGTCTTGATACCGTATTTACTGAGTTCTTTGCGTGTCTCATTTTTTCCTTCCTTCAGACTTCGGCGTCAGTGCCTTTCTAGCCACAGGAGGAGATATTACTCGAAATAAAGTGCGCAAGACGTTTGTGGGAACACCGTGCTGGATGGCCCCGGAGGTCATGGAGCAGGTCAGTACTGTCTAGCATGAAGCCATGAGAAAACTCAGGCGATGTTTTGTTAGCAGGCACAGTCAGACAGTCACAAAGCAGCAAGTTTCCTTCTAAATCATCATCTCAACTATCAGTAAACACATGTAAACATGTAGATGCCATGCTCAAAACCCCATCTTGTGTTTTCTCACTGCAATATTGCGACACATGTTTCACTCTTTATGTCTTGGATCTGTGAACTGATCCCTCTCAGCTCGGTATGAAATAAGTCACCGTTATTTATGTAGCACATTTAAAACACCATATGTTGACCTCGAAACCATTTCCAGAAGAGAGATGAAATTAACAAATGTACCTCACAAGTCTTCGTACTGATATTATTTATTATGCACATATACATAACTACTTTAAATGTCCCTGCAATATAAAGCATACCAAATAGCCTGGCTAGCTTTAAAATTAAGGTTAAGACCCTACAAAATTCTGCAGGAAAAACCGACTAAATCCTGAGATTCCCTTTGAGCAAGCACCTGGCGACAGAGACAAACAAGAGAAAAGAAAAAATAAATAAAATGACAGGGCTAATTTGTATGAGCTAAATATATATATATATCATTTACTTTCCACAGGTGAGGGGTTATGATTTCAAAGCCGATATTTGGAGTTTTGGAATCACAGCCATTGAGCTTGCCACAGGAGCTGCACCTTATCACAAATACCCACCAATGAAGGTAAGAAACCCTGTAGGATGATCTCACTTCTTAAAAATCATTATTAATATAATTTGAGCGACATTGAACAAATATAACTGTGACATCTGAGTAAAAGTGTTTCTGTTGTCTTCAGGTCTTGATGCTGACGCTGCAGAATGACCCACCAAGTCTGGAGACTGGCATCACGGACAAGGAGATGGTAAAGAAATACGGCAAATCCTTCAGGAAGATGGTCTCACTGTGTCTACAGAAGGACCCAGAGAAAAGGTGCTGATTGCATCGTCTTTATATTGTCTCATACAGCACATAATACTTTGCAGTGGCTTCAAGGGCATACATTTTATCAAGTGCATCATTTTTCTGTAGTAGGCTAATTTATTACATGTATTAATTACCAAAAAAAAGAAAGTTGTATTCAGTCCTGGACACTTTATAGTTAACAGTTGGTTCATACTTCTTAGCACTTGTAAAGCGAAGCAGCACATAATTGCTTTCATTGTCCTGAGTGCTGCCGTTCTGTTCTGTCACGCTTCCCTGGTTCTGTAAAACATAGGTTGTGCAACATTCCCAAGTTTTTACAAAAGCTCTAACAAGTCAAATTAATAGAACTAATTCAGTGTCACTGCTGTTTTCCAGGCCAACATCCTCGGAGCTGTTGAAGCATAAATTCTTTCAGAAAGCAAAGGTAGGTGCTTGAGCTCCCCCTGGACCTTAAACTGAATTAGTTACTCATTGAGTCAGCATCATCCTCCTTTCAGGCAGCACTTGATTTAGTTGATGAGTAAATGTCTGTGCTCGCAGAAATGATGGCGTCTGACTGGCCGAATGGCAGTTTGGCCTCGAGTTAAATGATGTACTGCTTTTAATAGATGGAGTGTTTTTAGCTCTTGAAGCTCTGAATTGACTGAAGAAGAGATTATTGAAGGAATGCATTTTATTTTAAAAACAAGTCTCTTCCTGAGATATTCAGATTCAGGGTGCTTCACAACTTGTAAATGTGTCTGGCCCAAGCTGAGGTCATTGCAGCATTCCTCTCATTATTGGCCATACAGAACTGTTTCGAACAAAGCAGGGATAAGCAGTGTAACATCAGCCTCCGGCTGCCCAGTACCCTAGCAACTGGAACAACTAGAGTGCTGGCTCAGCAAGTCACACAGCCCAAATACAACCTGGTTGGCTTGCTGGATATGATCCTCAGCAGCAGCAACTGCAATACTCTGAGTGTGCAGCAGAGGGCAGGATTGGTCATCGTTTCAGAACACAGGCTCCTCTGGTACAAATGAGTACATTTTAGGACTGTGTCATTCTGCAGCAGGGATTTCAGTGTATGTTTTAATGTAATCTAGCAAGCACTCATGGTGTATCTTTTGAAATCCAGTCATTTGTTGCTATCTTTTGAAAGCAAGTATTGTTAAAATGCAATCACAGAGAAATAAAGACAAATCAAGCGAAGGAAGCATCACTTAAGTGTCAGTTAAGCCTGAGATAAGAACATTTGCTGACTGCGTATATTCTGGTACCCAGAATCAAACAAAAGCCTTATCTCCACAAGTCTTGCACTTTGAGCGGAGAAAAACCAGGAGCCCTTGTTTTAAAGGACCCTTTGAGATCTTACTGACCTACATGGGGTCACTCGTATGATAGAGCCAAGTTGCGTAACGCATTGAAATGAATTCAATGAAGTATTTTTTCAGTCAACAGTGAAATAAAGCCAGGGTGTTGAGGCGTCTCAGTAAAGCTCATTATGGATTAAACTTCTGAGTAATGTGAGACCTAATCAGGCAACACAATAAACAGATGTAGAGCACTGTGGAGTGACAGCCATTTGTTTCTCTCCGCTCACGACAGAATCACGAGTATTTACACGAGAAGTTACTTCAGAGGGCGCCTACAATAACAGAGAGGTCGAAAAAGGTAAGCGGGCAAAGGTTTAGAATGACAGTTTATGCTTTATTCCTGAGAATGTGAGCTCACTCGTGTGCATGTGTGCATCAGGTACGTCGAGTGCCAGGCTCCAGCGGCCGGCTGCATAAAACAGAGGATGGTGAGTGGGAATGGAGTGACGATGAGCTGGATGAAGAAAGTGAAGAAGGCAAAGCAGCTGTTGCAGCCTTAAGGGTGAGACGAACCTTCTCGTTTTTTTTTCCTCACATGCACACATTAACACTTTTGTTATACTCCACATGTCATGTCTTTTAATCACTGTACTCTGTTTAAATTGTCATTCTCATGTCTATGCAGTAGCATGTTTGTCCATTGTCTCTCCACTGAGTCTCCCTGTGTGTATGTTCTGTCTGACGGCCAAGGAGCAGCAGGTGAAACCTGTTAGCGCCCCCAGGCGACAAGTGCGCTTCTCCTACCCACTCGAGCTGCCTGCATCCAGGGTTGTTCACTTGCCACCATGATACAGATGGCATTCCCTTAACAAGGAAGGACTCTCACGTGTTAGATGGGCAGCACATGGACAGATTGAGGAGTTTTTTGCTGGCGTTAGAGCCGCACACACAAGCATTTGAAAAAGCCTGTGGAAACTGGAAGCGGTTATATTGTTATTAAAGTTTATTATTTATTGATGATACAGCCAATTATCATTCTGACTGCTGATTAAATATGCATTAGAAGACTTTGTCGGAGTGAAAATCTGCACACAGATAAGCTCTTATCCTTGAGATAACACTGATTTAGTTCTAGCTTTATGTAGCTTGACATTAACCTAAGATGACTTGTAATTACCAGAGTTATGCAACAGGTTTGTCAGAAGGAAGGCTTTACTGCTTTTTTTTTTCTAAGCAGAAATCTGTGCATGCTGCAGATCACATGTGAGTGGAATTTGACCCACAAGTCAGCCTTGTCAGAATTCATTAATCATACTCAAGGCGTCTTTGTAAACAGTGACACATTGTGTGTCACATGGGGAAGGAACCAAATTCGTGGTTTTAATTGAAGTGTTATAGAGATTGTAGGTTGTTGTTTTGTTTTTTGTTTTTTTTAATAAAATAAAATCAGCTTTTCAAACAATTGTCCATGTTGATGAAACTGTTATCTGGAATGTTTGGATGAGAATCAACAGTTAGCTTGAAGGGAGAATTATGTAATCAAAGGAGTGAGAGTTACCTTTCCTGGAAGCCATCTGTATTTCCATTTCTTTTTCTAAATCACCTTTTTTAATTCATACTGACCAAATCACATTTAATAAAGAACAAGGCAAGTTACTTATCAGCCTTGTAATGATCTTCAAACCGAGCACTAATGACCATCAAGGAATTAAACTTTTACAGTGTCTCTGCTCCTTTTCACGCTGCTTTGTAATTGGCTGCTTGCTGGCAAACTGAACTCAAATCCTTTCAGTAGCTCTAATGGATGAGATATTTCCAAACTCCCATGAACTGACTGAATATTTTTTTATACATTATACATTTGAAGCCGATTGATAAACGTTAGAGCTGGCTGACTACCTTTATACTGTCTGTGCTGCAGAGACGAACACAGTCTCTGTGAGTCAGACAGCAGATTCCTGAGCTGATTTCTTTCATCAGCCCAGGCGCCACATCACGTCTTCTCCGTTAAGTCAGTTTGTCTTCATTTGGCCTGCAAAGTTTCTGTTTGCCTCTATGTTCTTTAGCATTGGATTAAAATTGACTTCTTTTTTTTTGCAGATTAGCACTTTCACAATATATCAGTGTGACTTTCTCCTGATTTTGCGTTCACTTAAATCGCTTCTCTGCTTTTCAGAAACTAAAAATACAACTGCGTTTGTAGAGTATCTGTTGTCACTCGTTTACAACTCAGTCCTATTTCAGCTATATTTTCATTATGCAGTAGTATAGTGATGTAGTCATTTTTTGAACTGGAAATAAAAGTTCCTTTGCTCATCCCTTCAGTTAAATATCTGACAAATCACTGCACAAATCACTTTCCAGTAAATCCAATGAATCCAGTCGGCTTATTGATTTGCAGTCTTGCTGAGAATAGTGACATACGTTGTGTAGAAATCTCTACTGGTTGACAAATACTGTTGCATCGCCCACGTCAGCATCGGTCAGTGAAGTTTATTCGAAGCATTGTTAGCACATCATATCTCTTTTCCCACTGTAACGATAACTCCACTGCTTCACCTCAAAGGAAACCACGATAGACTAAGTGGACAGATAAATGAGGAGAGTAAACGAGTGCGCCGTTTTAATCTGTTTATCTCTTCTGCTCTCTGTGTGTTCTCTGCATCCATGCGTGCCGTTTTTGCTTTGCTAAATCCACTGCTGTAAAGTTCTCATCTGATCGTTATCCACTTCTGTCTGTTTCTTTACGCAGTCACCCAGAGTGAAGGAGGGATCACAGAATTCAGAGGTGAGTCCAAACGCTGCGGAAGCAAAGATGTAGTCTCTGCACTTTGAGGTGATTTGGTATATATTAGGATTGAATTAAAGTCTATGGATGTCTAAATTTAGCTTTATTTATAGTGTATATGTGCAAATGGGACCACGGCTTCTCACCCAAACACAACCAACTACAGTTATCAAAAACGGAATTAGAGATACGGACTTGCTTCTAACACAAGCCTGCTTCAAATAAAAGCTTGTTACCCTCAACAGATGAAGTAAATGATGCCAACACAGTCTTGACTGCAGAACTGAGCACATCCATTTTGAATGTTTCTTAACTGAAAACAGATTTATTGTTTAGTCTTGCTGTTGAAATCAAACATTTCAGTCTGGGCCAAAAGGTGGACAACTCAACCCATTTCTCCGTCAGGTTTTCCAGACTCCTGAGCCTTTAAGTAGTCAACTCCAGCCGATGGCCGCCGGTCAGGCTGAACTACCTCAGGCTGCAGGCCAAGTTCCACTGCAGCCCACACCAGTCAACACTCAATCCACTGCCCAGGCTGCGTCTCCCACACCAGGCGTACCTGCTGCTGCTGTTCCCACTCAGGCCAGTCCACTAGCTTATGTTTTCTATCAGAAGTGTTGATTTTAAGGCTACCTGTCATCTATTACTTCCTTTTGCAAGCTTTTTTAACATCATGTAGGGAATCATTTTTGAAGCCTTCGTTTTATTCAAGTTAAATGTGTGTATCTGTTTCCACAGACTCCAGCTGCCTCAGGCGATGTTAAGGCTCCCATTAGTTTGGTATTAAGGTTAAGGTACGTCCACATCTAAAATACAGGGGGGAAAAAAGTGCATGATTTGTGAGTCTAGTTTTCACCTTCTCTCTGTTCTCGATAAACTTCGCACCTCTCATCTGTATTCTTTCCTTTATCCCTTCAGAAATTCAAAGAAGGAGCTAAATGACATCCGCTTTGAATTTATGCCAGGGAGAGGTAAGTGGACTTTATATTTTATGACAGTGTTATCATTCAAAAATCAAGACTCAACCATGTAGTTTAACAAACTGTGCTGCAGTTAAGACTTATGAGCTCTGGATGTCATATTGGGAATACTCGGAACAGAACATGCTGGAAGAGTTTGTTTTTTTTGTAAACACAGGGTGCCTGAGTGTTTTAGGAATTATTAAGCCACGATGATGCCCCGTTTGCTTTTTTAAAAAATGTTCCGTGTTGGTGCACCTTTCACAGTTGGTGTCTCATGCTTTGAATTTACAGACACAGCAGATGGTGTGTCCCAGGAGCTGGTGTCAGCAGGCCTGGTGGACGGGAGGGACTTAGTAATAGGTCAGTAATAAAAATCCTCCCGCTGCCCGTTCACGCATTCTTTGCTCTCACTCAACACATTCAACGGGAAGGTTAAAGATTATCTTTTGATTTGCTGAGAGAACAGTTTGTACTGACACTGGGTCTCCTCATATAAACAGATTTACTCTTTAAGTAGCACGTGCAAGACGTTTAGGAAAACACAACAACTTGAGAGCTAGATTTCCTTCATGTTTTCTAAATGTTAAGTTTCAGCTTCGATCATATTCACCAGAAAACATCAATACTCAAAGTAAACATGATATTCTAGCATCATATTGTAGGTTTTATGATTGTATTGATGTGCTGTTCAGGGAAACGTCCTCTGATGTAACATGAAGTGTGTGATGTCTTCTAAATTATCAGTTGTTTCGTGTCCCTAAATACAATTACAGGCTCTGCTAACTTTGTTGCACTTTCATCTGCTGATTTTTTTTTATCGCAAGACTTGTTACTCTTGCCGGAAATTGTTGTCAATACAACTTGGCCACAAATTAAGTTTAACAGTAAAGCGATCTGGAGGTGTCAGCTAAAATCTCATGAACATGCATCATTACATGAACACGGGCCATTCCTCAGGTCAAAACAAATGATCTTCAACACTAACGGGTAGCCCAGAGGCCTGTGCTGCAACATCAATATTTTAGGTTATCAAGATAACTTTAGGTTTAACTCTGGATTTTCAGTGGTTCACTTCTCGTGTCCATCATTATTGTAACCAGTGCTGAACAGTTAACCTGCTCCGTAGCAAGTTATGGTCGAGAAAGCAGATCAAAGCGTATAAAAACACTTCCTATTGACCAGTCAACCCTCTTGAAAAATAGCTTCACTTTTCCTGGAGGGTCTTGCAGAGCTTGAGTTTTTAAAGCTGTAATTTCAAAGCCATTTCATTGTTCTGTAGGCCTATATATATATCGATATACACATAAAACGGAGACAGATAAAGCACTAAAGCCTTGTACTTCTCGACTTTATGAAATTTGCAGTCTTTTATTGGTTTGGATGATGTTTTTATATTTGTTCTTTATTTGCTCCCAGAACCATTTAGCGCTGCTATTCAGCTGAAAGAATAAAACCGTTTTCGACACTATAAGATACTGATATATATCTATATATTATTTTAAATCACTTGAATGTTTGTTCTTTACATAGTTTGTCTTATTTGTGGGACAACATCTGTACAGTGTTTGTATAATCTTGTGTTGCATAATAATTAACAGATTGTTAAATAATAAACCTGGCTCAAAGCAAATTATACATGATTATAAAAGGTTGCTCCTATCGTACTTGTGGTGATAACTTCACACAGTCAGTTGCCAGCTCTGCTCTTTTTATGTGAACATGCTCACAGCCAGATTCAGGGTTGACTCGCCGATTTTATAACCAGCTGTGTGATCGCTTAGCAAGATAGTCTCATAGCGCAAAGTAATATCATGAGGCCCAGTGTCACATCTTTTTGAACACAGACAGCTGATGCATTGATGTATATTTTTTAGTTTTTGTCAGACTGAAGTA
Source organism: Stegastes partitus (assembly GCF_000690725.1). Classification (NCBI taxonomy): domain Eukaryota; kingdom Metazoa; phylum Chordata; class Actinopteri; family Pomacentridae; genus Stegastes; species Stegastes partitus. The sequence goes on along the minus strand of NW_007580171.1, from coordinate 17,461 downwards.
TTCTTTGTCTTTTCAGTTGCTGCAAATTTGCAGAAAATAGTTGATGAGCCTCAAGCCAATAAAAATGTCACTTTCAAACTGGTGAGTGTACTTTTTAGTTTTTTAAATTGTGTCTTTTCCAGCTAGGAATTAAATCCTGTGTGTTATACTTTCAGCTGCATGCTTCGTCTGTTTACAATTTTCGAAGATGTTTTTGGAAACGTGTGTTTTTTGGTATATTGAGGCAACTGTTTGTGACTTAATACAAACTGAAGAATAAACTGTTTCCTCTGACTGTTAAGTAAAGCTATTTTATTGTTTTATCAGTCAGGCATGTTTTTGCTAATTATTTCTGATCAATGCCATTTATTTTTACAGGCTTCCGGAATTGAGGGATCTGAAATACCAGATGACATCAAGTTGATGGGCTTTGCTCAGCTCAGCATTAGTTAAACTGTTGTTCTACCTGGGACCGTGACTTGCCTAAAAAATGTGAAAATTGAAAAAAAAAACTACAAAAAAAAAAAATAGTTTAATGCATTTTTTTCTTTCCATGGCTGTAAAGAAACCACTACTGCCAAAGAAAACAGTACCATTGTGTCACCCATAGGATTATAAAATGCCGCCTCGATGAATTAGGCGGTCCGCTGAAGTATCAGAGCGTACAGTATGAGAATCACTCGAAAAACAAAACAAAAAAAGTTTACAGTGTATATGTAAGAAGGATGCAAGTATCAACAACAAGCTGTTTTCATTTCTGGTCTCCATCGTTCTGTTATTTTTCTCTCTAATATGTGATGCATTTGCACAATCTGAACTAACGCCCTTGAATCCTGATAAGTGTAACAATGCCTTATATTCATCAGAACTACTGAATGCACGTTTTGGGGGGGACGTCCCCCAGTTACCGTTATGGAGCGTTATGTTGTCTGAAATGCACAAAGGTGGTTTCAGGTGCTCATGCTTTTTACTATATTTGAATGAGCTGCAGCCAACCAGGCCAACTGTAATCTTAGCCGTACTAAATGTAACGCCAAATTACTTTTTCAGAAGGCTGTGAACACTTTAATGGTCTCGCTAAATTCTGTATTTTTGTTGTCATCAACAAAACCCATAAAAAGAATCAACAACGCGTATCTCTAAATACTGAATGTCCTTACAGTGACTCTTACCTCTGAGCACGTTTGCTTCTTTAAGATGGGTAAAAAAATGTAAGATGTCATTTATTAACACAAGTGAAATTTTTTCCTAAAATGATTCAAACACAAGTTAATGGTACACCTCCTGGGGATTATTTTCAGAAGTGGATTAACCCAGTTCAGCTCCAGCAAAGTTTATGGTTGACTCAAATTAAACTGTAGCGACAATTTTCATCATAATGAAGACTAAAGGTCACCTTTAATAAACGTTGACTAACATATAAACTGCATCCCAGTAACAGGCTCATAAACAACTATATATATCAGACTTATTGTTATTCATTAACTGGGTGCTTCATGGGATTTGTTGACAATAATATAAAATACAAGATATTCTCAAACTTATCCTCCTAAGTTAAATCTCAACTTATTTACTCAATGAAAAGAAAAGTTTAGGAAATTTGAATTTTGACGAGAATGAAACCAAAACGATCACAGAAAATCAAATTCCTCTAAAAGCTGTCCTTCTGTATGCGATCAATAACCTTAAAGTAAAAAGTTGTGCAGCAGCTGAAACCACGTGTTGTACGAGCAGATGTGTCTGTCTGTCGGTATTAGTTTGTGTCTGTTTGGAATCGGTTTCACAAATCCTTAAGAAAAAAAAAAAGAAAAAAGAAGACGACTTAAGTGCATATTTGTTTATGTGGATGAAAAATAAGTACTTGATTTAACCTCTAGTATGTACATAATGACATTTGGCTTTGATTTGTTTTTATACTGGGTGTTTCACTCTTGGCCTTTTTTTCTGTCTCATGACACGATTGTGGGTCGTATCTCCGCGTGAAGGAAGACGACAGCAGCAGCGCTGCAAATGGGGTTTTGGATGCCCCTCTGTGTTTGCAGGACGTGCTGTCGTTAACTGTGTGTCGCGTATGATGCTCATTTTACCTTTTACTCATCAGATATCTTCAGCTTTTTACGTTTTGCCTTTGAAAAGTTTAAATCTATTTTACCGTGGAGGCACAGATGCACCGCTCGATGCCTGGCCACCTTAAATTTCCCCAAACAGCAAAATTGCCTCCAGCTCTTAATAAAGTGGAGGCTGTTTACAGTAGCTAGTTCTTTTAACCCTCATCTTAACTCATACAGCTGCTTTGCCATCGTTCTTTTTTTTTTTTTCTTTTAAAATGGAAGATTTTTTCCCCCCTTCAGCTTTGAAAAGCTCAGCCGTGATTGTAAACATTTTGAACTTTGGATTCAGATGATGGTTAAAAAAAAAAAGAAAAAAAAAAGGCTGTAATCAGCACAGATGTTACATCCTTTCAGCCGCACTCTGGATGTTTTTTTTGTGCGTCAATGTGCATTAATAACGTGGTTTTTGATGATGAATGTGCACCTCGCAGTTCCTGGCGGGAGGTTCATTTGCCACTCTGCTCTAATGTGTAGATCTGAAATGCCAGCAAGGTTTTACTGTTTAATTTGGTGATGTAATAATGTCATAACCCTCCAGATGCCATATTGAATGAAATTGAATGCATTTTTTGCTTGCAGATAAAATGTTAAGATTAAATATTTGTATTTTGACTATAAACATGTTAAATTTTACGCTAGCCTTAAATTGAAAATGACCAAGTGTATTTTTTTTCTCTTTCTCTCTCTCTCTCTTTTTTTCTTTTCTTTCTTTTTTTTTGACGTTAAGGTTTCGATTTGGACTTTTAAGTGTCTTTAAAATGTAGTTCTGGTTACACGTGAAGATACCTGGAATAAAGATACACGAGTGTGTCGACCTCATCTGCGACAAAGTCAGCAGCCCAGTGTTACTCTTACATTTTGACACTGCAGTATTTGGTGCCATTTTCCTGGTGTAGTCTGCAGCTGACTGCAAACCGGGACAAGGATCGGTGTGTGTGTGTGTGAGCCCCGAGAGAAGTGTGTGTCTGTTTGTGTGTGTGTGTGCAGATTGAGTCCTTCTTTAATGGAGTTACAGATCTAATGCTTTTGTTCTCCCTCCCCTCTCTCCTTTCCAACAGTCTCTTTTGTCCTGCTCTAACAAAACTGTAGCAACTGAACAGATGACCGGCAAACAAAACAAACAAAAAAACACACTTTTTGTCCAGGCAATAACTAACCAAGGCTGTAATATATTTGAATTTTCCACCTGTTTTCAGTTTTGTTTTTTTTCATTCTTTCATTTACTCTTTTTTTTTTTTCTTTCCTTGATTGTTTTGGAGTTCGAAGCATGTTTCTCTGGATTATTTTTAATCAATAAAGAATGAGCATATCAGTCTCCTCTTAGAACATTGTTTTTTAAATGCACACCGGTACCTGTGATTCTTAATTGACTTGTTCCTGTTCGTGTGACGACAGGCAGCTTCTGGTATATTGCAATTGCCACAATTTTGGACTTCAGTCTCATTCTCATGTTGTTATGTCACCAGAATTAAGCCTTATTTTATCTTATAGCCGTTTCACAGTTTGAAGAAGTGGATTTGTTCCAGAGCTCTTCATCCCTTCGGGTTAATTGCCTCCACCGTCCTTAATCTCGACTCTATCGTCATTTTATAGCCTGTTTAACGTGCCCTTGTGTCCGCTTTCTCCTCATGTATCCTGATTCGGTCCCCAGTATTGATCGAGCTTCGTAAACATTTTTACCTTAATGCACCTCGATGGCAGACCCTCCGGTCAGTGGCCTTTACTGTCTAAAGAACTGTGCGTTCTGTGTCTGAGCTTTCTGTCAAGGGAAAGCATGGTTTTAAGACTTTGACATTGTGGTTCCGAAAGCTACATGGAACTCACTGGCAAACATCCAGAAGGACGATAGGTCAATGTAGCAATTTAGAAACAGTTATTAGGTTTGGGACTTTATTTCTCCTCTTACGAAACTATTTTCTTCTGAAAAATCCCGTTTGTTTTGCTGCCAAACCACAAAAAAAGGATTAGTTTGACATTATACAACACATTTTTCACTTTATAACAAGATATATTCACATTATTATGCCACTATTATTTCTTGGTCTAATGTGAACTGTTTCATGTTGTGTGATAACTTGTTATAAAATGTTTGACATTATAACAGCATAAATTGTTTCACCTGTACGTAATATAAGCGATAAGTTAAGAAAAATAGATGAAAACACGATTTCATTGAATTCTCTGATTGCATTGAGACACGATGGTTGACATAGCGTCATGTCATGTATCCATTCAGATTTCAGTGCTCCTCTAGCTGATCAATGAGAAATTACTTCAACTTAA
>NW_007580171.1:1663-12706 GCF_000690725.1 Stegastes partitus | reverse complement strand
TCAACCGGAGCATCATGTAGCAAAGTCACACTGTCTACATGAGTGTTATTCTTTGTGTTTTAGTAAAATATTTAGTTCCAACTTTATAATGTGAAACATTTTACATTATAGCAACATATAACAAGAAAAGTTTCTTACAACGTGATGGGTTTGTTTGTCGTAATAATGCAAAACTATCTTGTTATAACATGAAAACATGCTACAAACTTTCCATGTTATAATGTTCAGATCCTGATTTTTTTGGTTTGTTTTGTTAATGGTGTGGCAGTAATATGCTGTTGCACATCTGTAACAGCCTTCCATTCTCCATGTGTATCCCTGATGACCCCATCTCAGTTTAAAGCCCCTGAAAACTTGAAAAACATGTTTCTAAATATGAATAAGTAATTATATCAGGAATGCAAAAGTGTGGTTTAATCAGTTTTGATTGGCGGTTATAAAGCTTCTTCTCATGTTAAATATATCACATTTACATGTCCCACTTCACATGACAAGCACTTTGCATTTGTGAGGACACCTGTGATGCTGATGAACACAAACCGCCTTCCGCTCATGACTTCTAAGTTTCTAACGCAATGCAGAACTTTTTATTGTGCACTTTGAAACACAGCTTTGTTATTTTCTCTTTATCTTTATTTTTTTTTTTTTTTTTATCATTTTTTGTGTCATAAGATAGAAACCTCATTTGACTTCTGAGCTGTTGTTGTTCTTAAAAGTAGTTTAGCCAGACTGGTTTGTGAAGGATTTCTGTAAAATCTGGGAGATCTTTACACTCCAGGGAAAATATTTTTGGCTCCAAGGCCGACTGTCCACCAAACATGCTCCACCTGACAAGGTCATGATAAGACTTTTGTAATCCTGCAGTCATAAGTTTAGGCCTTTGCTCTGTAGTTTATTGTCATCTGGTTCTATCCAACAGTATTACTAGAGGCCTGTTATTATGCTGACAACGTGAGCTACACCTGAGGTACTCTGACAGGTCACATTGGGCGGTATATACTTTCGATGTCTGTTTGTAAGCAATTTGTCCGTCATAAACATGGTGATTGTCGGTTTAAACATTAACTTGGAGGGCTCGAGTCAAGTAGACTGTTGGTGACTGAACCTCGCTTCAGATCCCAATCTTTGTCTGTTCCTGCATAACGCTCTGAGGACGTTCAAATTCAGCCATGAGCAACTTTGCGCAGATCCTGAAGGAGATCGGGGAATTTGGTTTATATCAGAAACGTCTGGTGGCTGCATTATGCATCCCCAGCATATTTGTAGCGTTTGATGTGATTGGCCAAGTGTTTACAGGCATGAGCTTCCCACATCACTGCAACACCGACTGGATCCTGGAGCGTGGACCCAACCTGACAGAGGACAGGCAAAAGAATCTCACCATCCCTATGAACCAGGATGGAGGGTTTGAAAGCTGTGAAATGTTCACACCAGTGGATCTGGCATTGGAAATCATTGAAAAATATGGAATTAATGCCACAACGGGATGCATAAATGGATCGGATTTTGAGGCCCCCGAAGGTGCCTCCAGCATCGTGACTCAGGTAAGACATTATTTTTACAATCTGTGCACAGTTAAAAATAATATGTATATATTCCGCTGTGCCAAAATGAAACTTTTCTTGTGCTACCGATTCATTTAATCATAATTAGTGATTGTAGGATTTTAGTATTGTGAATGTTCCAGTTTATTAGGTATTAGTGGATGAGGTCACCCATCGGTTTGTGGACTACTGTTTTGAAGTCTTGAGTTTGTAAAATTAGCCATCGCCATCTGTTTTTGGCGGCAAAATGTACCACATTTGGACAAAAAGGTGGGGATGTGTCAGAAACCAAGAACAAATGTCTTACGGTTAGCTTTTGGTCAGACTAAGATGCTTGCATTGGGTTAACCACTGCACAGTCTGTCAACACAGGCTACCAGCATGGCAGGGTTCTGCTCGCATAGCAACACTAAGTTATCAGCTAATGCCAGTTATCTTGATTGGCAAGATGCATCTCTAATTCACACTAACTGTGATACTAATTGAGATGCTAATTTTGAATAGCAAAAAACAAGCTTAAAACAAAACATGCTTTCTGAAACACCACTTGTGTGTAGTTGTTTCTATTATACTGCTTTCTAGTCCACTTGCAGTCCACTTGAAGGATGTGTTCCATTTATGTGCAGCTAGTCCTGCATCACCAGTGCTGTACAATAGTGTGACTGCACCTCCTTATAAAATAGTAAAAATAAAAAATGCTTGGGCTTGTTAGTATTTCTTTAAACTGATCACAATCATCGTTGGCGGAGCTAAGCCCAGGATGTAATGACAGCGCCCCCTGAAACAGTGCCAGGTAAAGTGGGCTAACATACACGAACATGCAGTGAGGCATTATAATGAGTAAGCCCCTGAAAGAACAAAGTAGGTCGACCTTACAGTGCGATCCAAATATACAGTAAAACTTGCCATTTTCAACAGTTAGGTTGCTGAATGGAGGCTGTTGTTTCTTGTAATGAAGTGGGTTTGTGCAGGCAGCAAAAGGGGCAAAGAAAATTGCCAGAAATTCAGGGTCTAAATGGCAGGCTTATACCCAAGGACTGCCTCTGGTGAGTCAGACTAATGTCCAGCAGACTATGTACACAACGGCACCAAAGTTCATGTCCAGCCTTTGATGAAATTTACGTCACCAGGACCATTTCTTGTAGTACAGCCAAACAACAACAAGGCATGTTAAGGTGACCAAAATGTTACAATCAACTTTTACAAACTGAAGGCACACTAAAAGAGTCAAAGTTCAGAACATGTTCATGGCTATTTTAATGTCCACATTGCAATAAATATGCATGTGCTTTGTAGTCCATTCATCCATCCATTATCTATCCACCGCTTAATCCTCATTAGGGTCACGGGGGGGCTGGAGCCCAGCTGACTTAGGGCGAAGGCAGGTGACACCCTGGACAGGTTGCTGCTTTATAGTCTATTTTACCCGATATTGGACCATAATTTACAGAATGACCATCATGCTGGACTGAAGGAGATTTAAAATTAGTGATTAAGACCATGTAAGACCAGCTAAATAAAATAAAACATGTTTGTGGATGTCATAAATCTGTGAAAAGAAGCATCATTTCTAATGAACTTGTAAATAATCTGATTTTATTTTGTCACCTCCTGCTGGCTGTTAGAAAGAATACAGATTTAGGACACTTCTGCGTTTGCTTCACTTGTTAGAGCCCAAAAATATGTCCAAAGTCTATGAGGATGAGCTGTCAAATCTGACCTTTAGTTCCCTTCTGAGCCATCTTACTCATCTGTTAATATTTAGTAATGGCATTTGGTTAATAACATGTTTGTGGTGCTTGATGCTGATTAGTGACAGCTTTGACGTATTGATTAAAAACACATTTATATAGTCTCGATTTATAACTAATTCCTAAACCATAAAACAAGCCACATTAAGTATTTTCCAACTCAAAAGTTCATGATGCTAAAATCAACGAAGTCTCGAGCTCGCTTTTTGTTTCTCACTGACTGTAATTTTCAGTTTATAAAAACAGTGAATCCAGACTGAGAAGAACTAAACTTGTGTTTCTGTTTTCTTTGTTCTTCTTTCGCTGTTATCAGTTTAACCTGGTGTGTGACAGGAGCAGTTTCATTGAGGCCTCACAGTCCATCTACATGGCTGGTCTTCTGGTCGGAGCATTGCTGATGGGGCAGTTGGCTGACAGGTACGGATCTCCACTCTAATGCAACTCACCTTTAGACAGCAATTATCTGCAAACCAGTGAATTGCAATTAAATGTCGACAAGTGCTTTCAGCTTCTTGACATTTGAATCCTTGTAAATGATAAATAGCTATGGGATGTGCACATTTTCTCCCATTTCTGCTTATAGCTTGCACATTTACATCTAAATGTTCAGTCAATAGCTGCCTATAGTCTCATTTTCGCATTATGACGTTGAAAAGGCAACATAAATGTAAGATTTTCATCTTGAAAGATGCTGTATAGAAATTTCAAGGATAAATAATTTGATGAAATTCATCAAGCGATATAGGAAAAACAACAAATATTAGTAGTACTGCTTAAAAAGTATGTTTAAAAGCTCATATATCAATGGTTGTTCTTCATGTCTCCGTAGGTTTGGTCGACGCTTTGTCGTCCTGCTTTCACTCCTTCTCCTGCTGTTGTTTGGTGTGGGTGCTGGTTTCTCACCCAACATCTATGTTTATATAGTTCTCAAATTTTTAGGTGGCATCTCAATTTCAGGCATTATTGCTAATGCATTTGTGATAGGTAGGTACATTTTCCGTAGCCGTATTTAATGCCGCCGTCTGTCTTTTCTGGTTCTACCGATGCAGAGCTCCAAAATCAGACACTGTTAAATCGATATATATGCAGATGACACATGAATGTCTCATTTGAAAAATCCAGGAAAAAAACTGACACCAATTAGTTTTGCAGATATCTGGTTAAAGGGGAGTATCTGATTCTAAAAAAAAAAAAAACAATTTGGTCCAACACTGTTTCTGCAAAATTACATTCTACTACAACTAAACTGCACTCTCATTTACATTTTGAAAGAAATGTATTTCCTCCTCTAAAGGTAACACTGTGACATATTAGGAAAGACTTCCAAAATGAAAAACCTCCAAAGTCCACATGAGGAAGTGTGGGCAAGATGTAAATAAGCAACAGGATTTTCACCCTTAAAACTGGAGTTTGTTTCCCATGTGGGAGCATTTTTCTTAAACTCAAGTTCCTTTTACTTGTTTCCCTTCGGGTTTCAACAAACAAACGTATGTAATGTGGCAGGAAATACACCTCCCTCAAAATTTAAGTGAGAATCCAGTTTAGTCGTATGAACATCATTTTTATTTCATTAGCTGTCCCTTCTGTGGGTTTTCAACACACACAGGAAAATTCAGCCCGGACCCTGTAAATGGGAAACAAAGTGGCTCGGACCAATGCACACAACACTGCTCCAGCGTGTCCTGTGCACATTTTGCTTTTGCACATTCATGCTCGTGCACGGGACAGGACAGGAAGGGAGGGGAGAGCTGATGGGAGGGAAGGGGGGTTAGTGGGAATGAAAGAGATGGTAAATTCTACGTATATTCTGTAAATATGCTGACGAACTTATCAACTAACTGATCCATCTATGCAGCCTGTCATGGTATTATTCCCTTACCATCATGGCTTCCAAATCTACATCCACCTAAATAAGCAAATGCCTGAGCTTAGCAAAGCAGCGTACAAGCCCAAAATCACTGGTGGGCGTTGCTTTGTCTTTCAAGTGCATCACACTTCAGCTACAGATGTCGGTACACACACTGACAATACATCCGTCAGACCTCAGCCTGTTAATCTGATCGTGCTACTAAAAATCTCAGCAGTGTCTTGAATTCCACTGCAACAGTTTATTGTAATCTGATCGTTGCATGCATTGCACTTTTGCATCACAGAAGCATAAATGAACATTAAAATAAGCAACACACGAGCTGAACAATGTTAAAAATGAAGTCTTTTCCATCTGTGCTGTTGCTTTCAAGGTGGAGAATGGAGTGATTCTTCCAAGTTTGCTCTCTGCACCATTCTCTGCCACTCTTTTTTCCCTCTTGGACTGATGATGTTGTCTGGCCTTGCCTACTTCATCCGCAACTGGAGGATCCTGCAGCTGGTGCTCTTCAGCCCTCTTGTCCTCGTCGTGGGAATCTTCTACATGTCAGCAGCCGCTCTGGCCACATTAGATGCTTATTTTCACAAATATAAAATACCATGTGCAGTTCAGTTTGTGATCCCGGTACCTTTCTGTCATCTAGGATTCTCCCAGAATCGGCTCGCTGGCTCATTACTCAGGGCAGGAAGGACGAGGCCATAAAGGCAATCAGGAGGGCGGCCAAGGTGAACAAGAGAACCGTCCCAGAAAATCTGCTAGACAAGGTGAGCAGCATCAAACACACTAAAAGCAAAGTCAAATACAGTAAAGTGCTGAAGTATGCTAACATACATTCACCTAAATATGACATCAAAATCTTGTAGCTGGAGCTTGAGGATACGTCCAAAAGAGGAAGCATTCTGGACATCTTCAGGATCTCATATCTGAGAAAACGTGCTTTCATAATGAGCTGCGTCTGGTGAGTACCGTTCTCAGCTACAGACTTCTTCCAATCTAAACCATTACCTTTGAGGTTGCACTGAACATATCTCCCACATTTGATAGGTTTGGAACTAGTCTGATGTACTATGGACTGAGCCTGAATGTTGGCAACTTTGGTCTGGATATTTACCTCACGCAGTTCATCTTTGGCGTGGTAGAATTACCCGCACGTCTGGGCAGCTTGCCTTTCCTCCAGCGCTTTGGGAGGAAAATCTGTCAAGCAGGGGTGCTGTTTTTCGGAGGGGTTGCCTGCCTTGGGATTATTGCTATACCAAGAGGTAAGGAACAAATAAGAGATTAATACAATAATTCAAACAGGAGTTCTGTTGTTTGACAAATGTTTTGCTCGCTTTGAATTCATCTTCTTGAAAAGCATAATACAGTTAGTTCTTGTCATTTTCTGTACACCACTGCAATAGACTTTGAAATGAAGAAATCAAAGTATGATTGAAGTATAGACCCGCAACAAAAATACTGTTCAACCCTCCACCAAGTCCTCCATCTTCCATCACAGGCTGAAACGCAACTCTACCATCTACCACAATCACAAAAATAAGGATTCCTTTTTATTTGTGATGAGTGATTACCAAACGTTTATGAATGGATGTCACTGCCTTTGCTTCAGCTGCCTTCAGGTGCTGCTTGTTTTTGGGTCTCTGGAGACAATTGACTAACAAGTAGTTTTGTGGCCTGGTTTGTTAAAGAAATAAAAGATCTCGAAGTGTTGATTAGGTAGCTTCTTTTTAAAGGAAACTCTCATGATACAGTCCAAAGAGGTGTTGATGCAAGTAAGGCAGACCAATATATGGCTGTAAAGACAAAACAAATAATCAGAGAGATGGCAGAAATTTTATGAGAGGCCAAGCCAACAGTTTGGTCCATTCTTAAAACAAAGGAGCTCACTGGCCAGCTCAGCAACACCAGAAGACCACAGAAGATACCTAAAGTGGATGATAGCAGAGTTATTTTCTCAATGACGAAAAACCGCTACACAACATCAAGCCAAGTCAAGAACACTAGGATGTTGGTGCATCATTGGTAGGAGACGCCTTTGTGATTGTAAATACAAGATGCAAACCACTGGTAACCCTTTAGATAAGGTACATTTGATTTTGCGTGTAAAAAAGCAATTCTGAAACAAGATTATTTAAAGAGATAAAACCAAGGTTATTTTGTACTAGACTAGAATGTAGTGATGTCCTTGGGTTTCAGACTTGAGATAGTCACTGACTGTGAAGGGTTTTCATCCAAGTATTAAAAATATGATGTTATTTTGTGAAATTACTTGTTTAAACAAAAGGACTGTGTAAAAAAATAAATGTCAGTAATTCCTCCATGGTTAATGCTCTACTCTTCAATCACGTCTTGATTACTTCATTTCAAATCCACGGTGGATCCGTTCAGAGGCAAAAACACTAGAATTGTGTCCAAATACTTATAGACCCAACTGTATGCCACTTCTTCTTTGTTTGACCCAGAAATGTGTTTTTGTTTGTCCATCAGACCTTCCTGTAGTGGTAACAATCATCGCCGTGCTGGGGAAATTTGCTGCTACTGCCAGTTTTTCGACAGTTTATGTTTATACTGCAGAATTATATCCAACTGCTCTAAGGTAAGACAGATAGTAAACCTGAGGAGAAACATTTTGGCAGGAGATGCTGTGTTTTCTCTTAGTCAATGCAATGATGAGTTTATTGTCTGTCCTGGTAGGCAGAACGGTGTAGGTCTGAACTCCATGTTCGCTCGAGTCGCCGGCATCCTCGCTCCTCTGATCAGACTCCTGGATGTCTACCATTACGCCATCCCCATGGCGATATACGGCGTCGTTCCCATTGTTGCTGGGGGTTTCTGCTTCCTACTGCCCGAAACCCGCAATTCTGAACTTCAGGACCACGTTGAAGAGACGTGAGTTGCTGAACCCTTTTGCAACTTGTTTCACTTGCAAGAATTCTATATAACAATCATCTTCCTTTTCATTTCAGAGAACCTAAGGATGCGATGATTGAGACCAAATCCTTTACTGAGGAGGTGAAATCAGGAAAGAGTACAAAAATGTAGTTTATGTGGATGTACAGGTTTTAACAATTTCAATACTGCGCTTCCTCACAGCTGCTACAGTGATAAAAGTAATTGGTTTGTATGCAGACCTTCAATCACATTTAACCTGTAAATTATTACACAAAATATATATTTTTTGTAGTTACATTCTAACAGACTGTAACTACAAAATAGTTTTTTGTAGTTACAATCTGTTAACCATTAGATTCATTTGTACAAAAGCTATGTGCTGTTTGTGTGTGTATTTATATGCACTGTATATTTGCTTGTCTTCTCTCATTTTAGTTGCTGGGTAACAGTATGAGTGTTTTTATTTTCCCAATAAATAAATGAATAAAATGCAGCCCCTATGTGTGATTTTTCTGATAATAACAGTCTTTTTTTTGTTTTCTTTTTAAAGCACTTTTCAGAATCTAGGTTACAAAATGCCTCACAGGGCAGCAAGATGTGACCGAGGGTCGTAACATCTTCAGAATTAAAGAAAGAAAAGAACTGATAAAAGTGCATAAAACAAACAGAGTAGAAAAATGAATAAAGCAACACATTTCCGTGCAAAATGAATAAAAACTCAAATAAAATCAGAAAAGGCTCTCCTAGAAAAGCATGTCTTATGAAAATATTTAATTTGACTGACCTGATTTCCTCAGGCAGGATGTTCCAGAGCAAATGTGAAGGTGCAAAAGGTCCTAAAAGGTCAGAAGTACAACTGGGAAAGAGGACACGAATGTAATCAGTAAAATCTTAAATCTATCGTTAAACATACTGGGAGCCAGCGTAGCGAGGCTAAAACAGGTGTGATGTGCTCATGTTTCATTGTTCTCGTTAAAACAGTTGCTATGAGTCAGCTCTTACGGAAAAGTAAAAAAGATAGTCACTGTTATTTACCTTTCTTGACTTGTAAAGTTAGCAGCGAGTTGGGGAACATAGTGTCGTATCAGCAGTCTGTTTTTTTTTTTATAGTGTTCATGTTGCTAAAGTTTGAAATGTGCATCCATTTTTCAATCTACTTGCTTTGGGCACTCTTGTCTTGCATCTTGCATTGGAAGCTGTGGTTGCTCTGCCCATGTCTGCTTTTTGTTGCCTGTGTTAAAGGAACATAGTGAAGGATTTAGTGCCATCTAGTGGTCTGGATACAGATCGCAGCTGATAATTTCTCAGTTTATACATGCATCCTTTCCTCGCCTCCTCCCCTCATGTCCCTCACATCTGACATACGAGTGGAGGCAACATTCATAATTTGGAGCTGTCACCCTTAGGCGACATTAGTCGGGCTGAAAGTGTGGCACGGCTATATCCTATACATCATTTGTTGCACAAACCACTATAAATGTTTGTATGAAAAGCACTGTACAGATGCTGCTTCAAAAAAAACATGAAGGGTTAGACAGTGTGAGCATGCATTTAAGCCTTTTTTAGTTCACCTACATTTGTCGCGTCTAATTCCCACTATGCTGTGTTTCCTGTCCCGTTTGGACATCAAAGATTTCTGCAAATGATACAGCGAAGACAGTTCACAGTTCGTCCTGCAGGCCTCCTCTCTCCGTGTTTCTCTGGCCTCGAGATGAATTTTAGGAAATGAGAAATCCTCAAAGATGTCTCGTTAACCTCAATTTCCAAGTCACAGGCAGGAAGAAAGAGAACAGAGGAGGTGAGGAGGCTCAAAATAGAAAAACGGTTTTTGGTTTTTCAGTGGAGGTACAACATGGTGGCGTCAGTGGAGGAGTACTTCTGGCACCTTGGTTGATGCGTATTGTGCTTAAAGCAAATGTATTACCAGTGTCTTTGTTATTGTACATTTTAGTGTCTTGGCTACCTTAGGTTTTATTGTTGCTAAACAAATATTGGCAATGATTGTTTTCATAAAAGATGGAGCCACTTCACATCACTGACAGGGCTGAGCTTGGTTAACTATTAATTAGCCAGGCTAAATGACGTCCATTCTATTCTTGGTGTCTCTGTTCATGTCTTGCTTTTATAAGTAACCTTTGTGAGCTAAGCCTCACATCACCATGAGCAACTTTGGGGAGATCCTGAGGGAGATCGGGCAGTTTGGGTTGTTTCAGAAACGCTTACTTTTTGCGTTATGCCTCACCAACACTTTTATGGGATATGATGTGATCAGCCAGGTGTTTATGGGCCTGAACTTCCCACATCACTGCAACACCGACTGGATCCTGGATCCTGGACCCAATCTGACAGAGGAGAAACAAAGGAATCTCACCATCCCAGTGAACGAGGATGGAAAGTTTGAAAGCTGTGAAATGTTCACACCTGTGAATCAGAGTTTGGAAGACATTGAAAAGTATGGGCTTAACACCACAACAAAATGCCTAAATGGATGGCACTATGAGACTGAACCAGGAGATTCCAGCGTTGTGACCGAGGTAAACAAAGAAAATCATCATTTAGTCATTTATATGCTTTTTCAAGGACTGTAGATGAAAACCCTTGCTTGAAAGGTTTTCCACTGTATGTCCTGAGGTATTATTAATTCCTTACAAAAACCCTGCAGAAGGTTTTTTGTGTAAAGTGTCTATATGATATTTTAAACATTAATATAGTGGCAACAACTATGTGCAAAGACACGTCGCAGTGACGTTTTTTCTTAGTCATTTTTGGACGTCCAATTTCCGACATCTACCGAATGTGTAGTATTGATGTCCACAGGACCTCTGTGGAAAGGCTAAATGTAGTCCAGATGTGGTCGTTATGGACGTCTTTTACACATCAAATTTAATCTCATTTTAGAAATGGTATTTACACTGCTTATAAAGACGTCCATAAGACATCCATAATGACCACATTTGGACTACAATTTGCCTTTACATAGAGGTCCTGTGGA
>NW_007580171.1:0-972 GCF_000690725.1 Stegastes partitus | reverse complement strand
TAAAGATTACATTTTAACTGAAGCGAGCTTGTCAAAATGTCCAAACCAACAGTCTGGTTAAATTATGATTCCCTAAACCCTGGAAATCTTGTCCATGTGTGATGATTGTCTCGAGACTACTCTACCAAATTAAAATAAAACTGTGCTGATAGCTGTGGTGGAGCGCAGGATTCAAGCAGAGGATGGTTGCTATGCAACAAATGATTTACTGGTTGTACAACAACTTATCTGTCTCATGGAAAGAAAAGCACACGATGTGACTTGCTGTCAGCTCTCCATGGTCTTCATGTTGGGAACAATTTGTAATTACAAGTAATCCATGATGTTACTGTCACTGTTTTCTCGTTGTTACATGTGTACAAGTTAACGCAACTCTTCTTCTTTGAAGACGCCCATGTGGATCCTGCTGCTGTTTGATGCTGTGGGTATTTGATGAGCTCAGAGGAAAGACTCTTAGAAATAACTGGAAGAAACTTAATCAGTAAAATCTTAAATCTATCATTGAACATACTGGGAGCCAGCGTAGCGTGGCTAAAACAGGTGTGATGTGCTCATGTTTTATTGTTCTTTTTAAAACAGTTGCTATGAGTCAGCTCTTATGGAAAAGTATGGGAATGAGCAGACAGTGTGACCTTTTCTAGCAAAATAAAATATGTCATGAAGTCACTTTTATTCATCTTTCTTGACTTCTAAAGTTAGCAGCAAGATGGGAAACATAGTGCCGTATCAGCAGCTTGTTTTTTGTTTTTTTTTGCGTGAGTGTTCATGTTGCTAAAGTTTGAAATGTGCATCCATTTTTCAATCTACTTGCTTTGGGCACTCTTGTCTTGCATCTTGCGTTGGAAGCTATGATTGCTCTGTCCATGTCTGCTTTTTGTTGCCTGTGTTAAAGGAACATAGTGACGGATTTAGTGCCATCTAGTGGTCTGGATACAGATTGCAGCTGATAATTTCTCAGTTTATACATGCATC
>NW_007580170.1:61018-65902 GCF_000690725.1 Stegastes partitus | reverse complement strand
AGGAGCAATTCCATCTGAGTGGCACTCTATCACTAAGGACCAAGCCATTCAAAGTCTGGACGAAATGTGTGAGTGAATCAATGCAACCAGTAACTCATGAATCCAAGCCTGAACAAACAGCTTTTACAGATACAGTATGTGATTTTGTCTGTAGCTGAGAAATGAGGAAACTCAGCAGACCACGAAATGAAAAAGATGGTTTGACTGCAAACGGTGTCTGATTTCAAGTAACCTCATAAACCAAAAACAGGGAAAAAGAACAATAATCACAATCACGTCCACAAAGTAGGATTTGTAGAAAATAACATGTTCCTGCAGATAAAGACAAACACAGAACATGTCTTCACAAATCAATCACTGCTTCATTAAAGATCACTTTAACTTTTTTCTTTATATTTTTACCATTTTAAAGTTTTATACAGATAGTTTTTTTCTTAGAGGGATGTAATTTTTAAGCCTGTTTTCTAATATGCATGAAATATGTACAATAAAACAGTTTTATGGGGCTTATTTTTAATCATAGGAGTTTGTATGATGTACTGAATGATTGTAATGTTTCATTTTCTTTGTATTCTTTTATCATGTTGTAGTTTTGACAACGTGCAGTTTATCACCTCTATAGTTTTTTTTGTTAGACAGAGAACATTGATGAAACTCTGATGTGTAAAAGGAATCTAAGCCATATTTTGTAAAACTTTTTGATCATTAAATCACATCTGACAACCATGTCAACACACATTTTATTTTTAATAATACCAGCATTGTCATTATGGATGTTTCATGTTTCTCTTTCTAGAAATGTTTGACTGTGTTACGTAATATAATTTTAATCGCTCTGTGGTTGTGTTCATATCAATTAATTTTGTCCAGTAAGACTTTTGCTCTATCATAACTATTGTGGTATCCAAAATAAATGTATATACTGTTGTCTTTATGAGAAACATCTATTTGGACTTGATAATTTACTCAATTGACCGTTCATGAAGGAAAAGGCGGGAAAAAAAATCAACTGAAGTCAACTTTGGTGTTGTTATTATGCAAAATGTGTCATGATAAAAAGAAATAAAAACATTTTTGATGAGTGATAGCAAACTGATGAAGTCAGCTAGTCTAATATATACTCTGGTCTATTCTGTGTGCACAAAAAGAAAGTGTCTCAGACTGATCACCACTGTTCCAGACTGTAATGTGCACGTTTGTGTTTGTGCACCGTGAACTGATGTCACAACAAAACCTTGATGTAATTTACGCTGTAAAATCAACAATTAAAACAGCATAACTTGGAACAATTGTTTCAGATGTTTTTTTCTGTAGTTTTTGTGTTTTTTTTTCATTTTTTTTTCATTTTTAAAAATATGTTGGGGGTTACATAAGAAAGCTTATTATGTATCAGTCCTCGTAGTTTCACTTCTTCTTTGTTTATTTTATAGCTCAGTCTCAGTCTCGGGCTGCAAGGTGGGGCAGTGGTTAACAATGTTGCCTTGTAGCAAGAAGATCACCCGTTTGCGTCCCAGTGAGGACACCGGGATATTTCTGCATGGAGTTTACGTGTTCTCCCCGTGCAGCGTGGGTTCTCTCCGGGTTCTCCGGCTTCCTCCACGAGTCCAAAAGCATGTTGAGGTTAATTGGTGATTCTAAATCATCCATTAATGTGCTTGGTTGTCTGTCTCTAAGTGTAGCCCTGTGATAGACTGGTGACCTGTCCAGGGTGTCCCCTGCCTTCACCCAAAGTCAGCTGGGATAGACTCCAGCCCCCCGCGACCCTAGTGAGGATTAAGCGGTGTATAGATAGTGAATGGATGGATGGACTTCCGCATTAGCATTTTTTTATGAATGCATGCTCAAAGATGGAACTTTTGGGGGGTTTTCAGATTTTAACTACCTGGACATCTGCACCAAAATTTAATGGGTTCTTTCCTTTTTTGATGCTCCACCAAGTTTAATGAAGCTTTCTAAGCAGTCTTGCTGACAAACAGTCAACACTGAAAACCTCTTTGCAGAGGAATCCACCAGATGGCGTTCCCATCATCCTCAGCTGTACTTTGCAGCCACACGAACTCAGGTGGTGACCCTGATAAACATGAGATCTGCTGTATATTCCCTGTGGTTGCCGGAACGTTCAGCAGGAGAAATCTCAAACAGTAAATAAATAGAAATAAACATGAAGTTCTTCTTCTTTCCTTCCCACCTTGTTTCATCTTGTTTCATCTCCTGCTCTGCTGCTTTAACCCTTCTGCTCTCTGTCAGGTTCACCAGGCAGGGTTGACCTGTGACTCAGTGGAGCTTCCTCACCACATCAGCAGCGACGAGGAGATCGACAGACTCATCTCAGCGGTGCAGCTGTTCCTGAAGGCTCTGCCCACTCCCACTCTGGTCACTATGTCCAGGTGAATAAAACAGCTGCAGTTTACACAGCTAAGCATCACGTCTGTCTTTGTGAAAAGTGTAGAAGCACAGAAAGGCAGGTGAAACACCTTTGTTCATGTGTGTTTGCAGGTCCAGTCTGGATGAATACTGCCCAGTGGAGCAGGTGGATTCAGTCCAGAGCAGAGTACTGGCTGTACTGGAGGCCCTGTACGGAGCACTGGACTTACACAAGGACTATGAAAACAGCAGCACAGACACTCCGGACTGCCAACCGCAGGCCTTCTAACAGACACATAAAGACACTTTCGGGGCACCCCTATAGCTCACCATGTTGAGCAGGCGACCCATGAACAGGGGCTATAGTTCCCTGATGCAGCAGTCATGGGTTCGACTCCTGCTCGTGACCCTTTGCTGCAGGTCTCTCCCCATTCTTCTCCCCTCTTTTAAAAAACAAAAACACTTTCAGATGTATTTTTTATCAAGAAATGAAAAATGAAACATCGGATGCTGTTGCAGTGAATTTAAAGGAAACATCTGTCCTATGTCCAACAGCTGGATCCTGTTCAGAGGAGGTTTGACATTGTTAGGGTGATTTTTTTTCCAGTGTGCTTGTATGCCTTGAACTGAAAGTGAGGGCCTGTTGACAGATGAGAAGGACAGAAGCCGTCCAGACTGAACTCAGCTGCACACCTACACAACCTACACTCTGGGTGCAGAGGCATCCACATACGCAGATAACCACATGTTCTGTTGTGCAGCTGATGGCTGATGTGCACTTGCTTTTGCAACTAACCGCAGACTGCTTCCTGTTGCTTAGAAGATTGTGTCAGGCAGGGCATAGACAGAATTGATGCAACGTGACATAAAACGTGAACCAAGAGGTAGAAAAGAATAGGGTGGTCTCTCAACAGGTGCTCACTCACAGGATTGGACGAATCATGTGCCAAGAGATATGGACATATCTGTGCACCAACGAAGGGAGGCTAAGTCTAAACCACGGCTACTCCCCACCTTAGTTCTAAAAATATCAATTCTTGTCACTGTATAAATACTGTCTGTATAGAGGAAATATCATCCTTCGCTGGGGAAGTTGGTTACAGATTTACAGTGTGCTGACTGATTTTCTGAACCAGTAGGGGAGAGTGGGGTAAGATGAGCCCGTGGGTGAGTTGAGCCACCCCTTGTTTCTAGAAAACCATTGAAGAAATTGGTCTTGTGACCAAACATTTTTGAAGAGGTCAAATATTATACTCTCCCAGTGAAGACACGAGCACATGGAGTAAGAGGTAGGCACATTTTAGTTAACAAAACAGTTTTATGCTGTTCAATGTACATTTTTCATGTTTTATGGTTTTATGAGTGTTGTCTCTGAACAATTATTGAGACATCTGAAACTTTTTCACACGTGTGTTAGTGCATTAGTAAGCTACAATCGGAGGTTAACTGTTTGCATGAAGTTAGCTCTAAATTGCCTGGATGATGCACTTTTGTTTAACTGGTGGCAGTGGGGTTAGTTGAGCCAAAAGGCCAGGGTTAAGTTAAACCACTGGCTTCATCTGGATGGAAGGGCAATTTTCACCTTCAAGGAGAAGGATCAGGGAATCATCCACAGAAAGCAGGTGATCAAGACACTACTAACACCTCCTGGGGGAAGCACCAGAAGGGAGCAGAAGTTTATATATCCCTGCAGTGTGGATCAGTGGAATGTTGACTAGTTTAGTGGTCGTGTGAGGAGAATTGCAGTGGATTTAGACTATTTTGATCTTGCAAATATGTCTGTGTGCAGCGCTGACAAGTGGGATGTTCTATGTTAACCCAGTTCAGAGAGAGTTGCAGAAAATTTTATTCTTTACTGACTTGATTTCTTTATGAAAATGTGAAATACTTAGGCTTTGTTGAAAAAAAAAGGTCTTTGGAGTTGTAGCTTTATTGATGTTGAGCCAGTAGCCTGGTTTTGTGAAAATGGTCAGTTTTGTTCTTGTTAAACGGATTTTGTTCTAAAAATGTAAAGACCAGTGATCTTTAAAGTTGCAACCTTTATATATGTTGAATCGTTGCCCAATTTTGTAGAAATGTGTTTATTTTGAACATGATTTTGTTCAAAACTTTGTCAATTGTGTTTCAGAGAGGTCATTTGCTATTGAATTTGTCTTGCTTTGATATAGCATTATATAAGGTAGACATTTTTCAATTTTACTTCAACACAATTGATGGCACAATTTACCCTGACATATTTCCTCCAACAGCTCAATTTACCCCTTGCTGGGGGCAAGTTGAGCCAAGAAAACACTGTTTCTTGGAAATTGGTTGACTGTTTTTATTGTGGTAATTAGGGTCCGAGCACACCAAGGACCCTATTGGAACCGTTGTGATTATTATTATTATTATTATTGTTATTTATTATTACTTTACCGACTTTTGAAACGCGATTTTGAGGGCCTAAACATGCTCGAAAACTCACCAAAATCGCCACGCACATGAAATTTGGC
The DNA here is from genome assembly GCF_000690725.1 of Stegastes partitus. NCBI lineage: Eukaryota > Metazoa > Chordata > Actinopteri > Pomacentridae > Stegastes > Stegastes partitus. The sequence goes on along the minus strand of NW_007580170.1, from coordinate 61,046 downwards.
AGGCACAAACTACATGACGTGGTGACTA
>NW_007580170.1:58496-60208 GCF_000690725.1 Stegastes partitus | reverse complement strand
TACATGGACCTTTCATAAAGGTGTGGAGCTGATGAGATGGAGAACCCTGATTCTGAGTGTGAACTCAAATCTATAAATCTATCTGTAGAAGGTGATGAAGGTAATATAAAGTGACAAAACTAGCATTTATTGTTCAAGTGCTTTTTGCAAACTAAACTGATATACTGTTGATAGCTTGTACTGGCAAGCTGATATACTAATACGACAATCTGTTGTTCTCTCACATGGCTGAGCAGTCGATGACTCGGAGGAAAGTGAAGCTACAACTGAGGTAAATGTCACTATTTTGCAGGGACAGTGTTGCTCCATCCTGGTTTTAGCATTTCCCAGAGACAGCTGTGACTAGTTTGAAGAAATCAAACAAGCCATAGCATTTGAAGTGCAGTCAGACTATTATCTAGTTCTGTGGAGATAAGTCTGACCAAACAGACAACACAAGCAAACTGTGCTTTTAAAAATTAGTTTTCTTCTAGAACTAAATAGGCTGTGGTTTCTTTGAACTTTGAAATTTAACAATGTTGAGGCAGGCGCCTCTATAGCTCACCTAGTTGAGCAGGCGACCCATGAACAGGGGCTATAGTCCCTGACGCGGTCGTGGGTTCTAGGGAATGGAATGGACCCTTTGCTGCAGGTCCTCCCCCCTCTTCTCCCTTCTTTCCTGTCTCACTCTCTCAGGATCCTGACGAATAAAGGCAAAAAGGCCAGAAAAGAAAAAGAAAAACAAACCAAAAAAGCAATGTTAAGGCAGTCCTGTTAGATAGGCAAACCTTTACAGTCCAATACTGTCCCCAAATGTTTTGTATGTAGATGCAGTGTGAAGCCAAAATATGTATGCTGTACTGTCTTGTTCAAAAAAACATTCTTGATCCCAATTGGTCTAACCTGGAAAGCTTCATATGACATAGAATCCTTTGTTTTCTCAGTCTGAATATGTGAATGAACCTGGTGAAGTTCAGCACTCAGAGCAGAACAATGAAAGCGAAGAAGAACCATCTGAACACACATCTGCAACCAATGACAGAGGTAATATTACTCAGCATTTAAACTCTGTATTTGATTTGAGTTTCAAACATTGTGAAGAATTAGAACTCAGAGACTAAACTTTGACACTGATGCTTCAGCGACTTTCGTCTTATAACTTTGTTGTTTTTGTTTCAGGGATGTCTGACCTCACACTCGTGCTAATTGGTGACACAGATTCCATCGAGTTTGGATTAAAAAACATCTTAATTGACCATGACGACCAAACAAATGTGGAACACTTTTCATACAAACTCTATGACTTGTGTGGTCGGCACATATCTGTCATTAACTTGCTTGGTGTCCAAAGCAATGACAAAATCCCAGTAAATGGGAGAATTCATGCCTTTGTCTTACTGCTGCCAAATGGTCTGCATAACAGCCATTACGACTCAGGAGTGCAGTGGTTAGAAAAAGCTTTTGGCAGAGAGTCACTTGCTTATTTAATGACAGTTGTGACTCACAAAACAGGTGAAACATGTGACAGTGCATTGAATGAGCTGAAAGCTAATCACAGTTTTGATGAAAGAAGATGCGTCACATGTACAAGAAGCATGACAGATGAAACAGAGATTGTAGGTCTCCTGGAAAAAATAGACGTCATGGTCTCTGAAAATGATCCATCCTGCTACAGCGATCTGATATGTAGTGAGAATAAAGAGCATCTGGAGCACAAAGAAGAAAAGACGGAG
>NW_007580170.1:54202-58156 GCF_000690725.1 Stegastes partitus | reverse complement strand
AGGTTAATTGGTGATTCTAAATTGTCCGTAGGTGTGAATGTGAGTGTGCTTGGTTGTCTGTCTCTAAGTGTAGCCCTGTGATAGACTGGTGACCTGTGTTGAAGAAATTTTCCACTCCAAAACTCATGTGAAGTTTGCTGTAGATGTTTGTTTAATAGTATGCGGCATACGGTGGGTTCACCAGCACAGAGCATGAGTCTGCAAAGGTAACCGACCCAGAACATTTGCAGTGTCACACATTTATAGGGTAAGTCAGAGGGTAGGGGGGGCCTGTATGTAAATACAGAAGTGAATAGAGGTGAATTAACATACAGTTGCTAGTCAAATGACAGGAGGTAAGGGGACATGAACAACAGGGGGTGGAATCGGGGTCTGTGACAGGAGGTGTCGGGGGTCTGAGACAGGAGGTAGCAAAAACATATGACAAAAGTTAAACAAAGGTGATGATCAGATCAAAGGTCTTGTGACCGGCAGAAGAAACGAGAATGGCTTTGTTCATCAATATCAAAGTAAAAGGATGTTTTTCTTCATCACCTGTCCACGGTGTCCCCTGCTTTCACCCTAAGTCAGCTGGGATATACTCCAGCCCCTCCACGACCCTGGTGAGGACTGAGTGGTGTATAGAGGATGCATGGATGGATGGATGGACTTCAAGATGATTTCTAGTATTGTTGAAATAGATAGCCACCTAACTCTGAACTTACTGTCTTCCACTGTCTGTGCAAAATCAAAAATATTCAGAAAAATAAAGTGCTCCTTGGTCTGTTGTTCCTTAGATTCAGTTTTGTACTTCAAAGAACTAAGGAGATGGCCTGCTGCTGGGTTGCACAAGCAGCACTAGCTTTATTTACACTTGGCCCATAGTCATCTTAGTCATCAGACGTCTTCTGTATCTGTGAGCAGGAATAAAGGGAGAGTAAAGTTGTTTTTTTTTCTTTCACAATGACAGCATTTTGCGCGACCGTGACACTTGACAGCATTTACTGTTTTATGAGAAAATAACCAGATGGCAAGCCAGAACATCACCAAAATGTAATTATTTGTGCCATTTTCAACATTTCCTGAAAATTTCATGAAAATCTGTTCACAACGTTTTGAGTTATCTTGCTAACAAACAAACAAACAAACAAACAAACAGATTAATGCCGGCTAAAACATAATCTCCTTGGCGGAGGTAAACACAACCTAACTGTTGTGAAAACGTCCTGCAAACTGTGTATAGTTTAGAATGGCTCTGCTACTTCCACATAGATCAACCTACCCTCAAAAGATTCGCTCTGATTGGATTTCTTCCCAACTTGTCCCACAGAAAGAGTTGTTCTGATTGGATCTCTTCTCCATTCGTCCCGCCGTCACATTTTCGTCATGTTTTAATTTGTTGACTAAAGTGTCAGTTTTATTTCGTCACAGTCTTTGTCTTCATGCCTGACTTTTTATTAAGGTTTTATTACATTTTCATCCGTGACAAAGGTTTGTTGACAAATATTTTTCATCATAGTCTTCGTCAACGAAATTAACACTGCTATCAATGGAGTCCAAATGCAGCTGGAAGTCTGAAGTTCTCCAGAAATCCTGTGCTATGTCCATCCACTGTGCTCTCTACACCTCTAGAATAATGACATTAACATGGTGCATAAAGTAATCTGTATCCAGTGGCTATATTCTTATGTTTTTCTGTGTTTGATATGAGGGACAATGCAACCGTCCACATGGCATACCATCATGCAGCTATTGTAGTATGAGTAGAACCACGTGGGCATCCACTATCGCAAACAGTCTGTGCACATGGATGTTGCAAGCATGAATTAGCCCAGAGCTGGTTGCCAGGCAAAGGCATCTGGGTATGCCGACTCCTGGCAGTGTGGACTAGTCCTAAGGATGTGGAATGTCGCCTCCCTGGTGGGAACAGAACCAGAGCTGGTGCAGGAGATATAGTTGGGCTCATCCCTGTGCATAGCTTGGATGCTGGACCCAAACTCTAGGAGAGGATCTGGACTCTCCTTTTGACAGTTGGATAGGATGACAGGTGCTGGAGAAAAGGTGAGAAAGCTCACTGGTTTCTGTATGAGTAGTTTTGTGTTGGAGCTTCTGTTGTTTGTGCTAACTGCACACAAAGCTGCACTGAACAACAGCTCAGCACATCTGTCCTTTTTGAGTCTCTGGGTGGTGACCTTGAAGGGCTTCATACTTCAGTGACCATGTGTGCAATGATGGAGAAACCTGGAGGTTTCCTGGAGTGGTGTATTGTTGTTGGAATTCTGTGCAAGGCATGGACTGGGTATAACAAACACTATATTCAAACATACGGATGGTTCATAAATCTACTTGGCACCAGAACTGTGTCAAGCTGAAGAAGAAGGCCTTTTAGCCTCAACTCTACTGAAGCAGCAGGTTCCAGGAGGCCAGAAGGGCTTTGGCCATTGCGGAAGCAAAAACTCAAGTTTGGCCTCAAGAAAGTTGACGAACCATTCGACATCTCAGGAAGGGAGAGCAGTGTTTGGTTTAGGCTGTGTTCAGCCAACTGCTGACAAGAACTGGTGTCCCTGACAACCTCCTCACACACGGTCCTCAAGGTATCCAATTTAAATTCCTCCACCATCCCATTTGAAATGGTCTCTTTAGGCAGCAATGCTCCTGTCATGTTTGTAACTCTCCCAGGAAATAAAATTACATAAAAATGTCAAGCATCATCTGCAATGAATCTCTGAAATTGATGACCCTTTGACTTGAGTTTCATTTTGGAAAAGTGGTAGGGAGGTCAATCGACAGAGTAGGGTGGGTGGAGAGCAACAATTGCGTAGTTTCCAATAAAACCTGTGCACAATTGCCGTGCTCATCACAGCTAGTCAGGGAACCCAGCATGCAAACAAGACACAGACCAAACTAGTGACCTTAACCAAGTTTATTTACAAAAATATGAGAACAGAATACTAATAATACTAATAAAACTAAAGAAACAAATGAAACAATCTTAAGGGTTGCTGGGTGATGGATTACCACAGAGGCTGCCATTCCTTTAGAACTAAAATCAAAACAGAAGTAGCCTACAGAGACACAATCAGAGACCAAACGTATGAACAACCAGCAGCAGCCCAATGGTCCCCCACCAAAGGATTCACTTTTCACAAGCCAGTGCCACAGTATCCCCAGAGCACAGATTTTCAGAGCACCCGGACGGGACCCCTGGATTCCCCCCTCCCTCTTCATCTCTCTCCCGAAGACCTGCGTGTGCCACCCTAAACAAAGTTGAAGTGAGACAGGAGCTCTCCATAACATGTCTTCCTCTATTGCTAGTGCACTGGTGCTCAGAGGAGATAAAGTTAGAAAAAAAAACATACTGCTAGTGTTTTTGTTATGCTGCATGAAACCCTTCACAAACACTTTCTTCTGTTTGATCCTACAATCTGCTTGTTGTCACATTATTGTACAGGACATGATCTGGAGAGGAATGCAGCTAAAACAGAAGCAAAGGTGAGATCTTTGCATTCTCTATAGTCATTGTCATACAGCAGATTTTTTGTATCATAACAAATTTTGCAGAGGAGTTGATGTCTTTTGACTAAGGCACAAGTCTTGTTCTAAACTGACATCTTGCTCATCTTTTTGTCATTGATTTCCATTGTTCTTGCATTATAAGCTAAATGTTAAAAGAAAGTATTTGCTCCCTCAGAGTGATGCAGTGAATGAATGCGATGACGCTGAACCCTCAGAGAAGAGCAACAACAGCGCTATAACCAACAGGAAAGGTAATTATTTGAAGAATTTTTTTGGAAAACAATACTTTAAAAAAAGCCAAGAATAGAAGGAATAGTGACAATAGTATGTTGATTTGGTCCTCTGGTTACTTATTATCCTGCAGGAACCTCAAATGAGGACTTCACGAGGAACAAAGAAAAGGTAGGGAAGGCCATATTTATTTCATAACATTGAAGGATATTCACTCTGTTCAGTCAC
>NW_007580170.1:45395-50472 GCF_000690725.1 Stegastes partitus | reverse complement strand
AGAAGTAAATAAAGGACTGCAGCCAATCATTGAGGAGATGAAGACACTCTCACTGTATAAGATTAAGAAATCCAGACACATGCCTGATGAAATCCTCATCGATCAGCTGTGTAAGTGCTGCTGGGTGAAGTGTCCGTTCTGCTCAGCTGTTTGCACAAACACCATTGAAGATCACAGTCCTGACGACCACAGCGTCCCTTTTCATCGACCCTCTGGGATCAACGGATGGCACTCCAAAGGCACAGTGGAGATGTCCATCAATTTCTGCACAACAAATGTTGCAAGCAATGGCAGTTTTTACCCTCATTATGACTCAGAGACAACCTTTCCCTACAAACAATACAGACTTGCTGGTCCAGAATACGCTAACTGGAGGATCACCCCTGATGACTCCAAACTGGCCTACTGGAAATGGTTTGTGTGTCGATTTCAAAAGCAACTGGAGGACTACTATAAAAAAGAATTCCAGGGGAGAGGAGCAATTCCATCTGAGTGGCACTCTATCACTAAGGACCAAGCCATTCAAAGTCTGGACGAAATGTGTGAGTGAATCAATGCAACCAGTAACTCATGAATCCAAGCCTGAACAAACAGCTTTTACAGATACAGTATGTGATTTTGTCTGTAGCTGAGAAATGAGGAAACTCAGCAGACCACGAAATGAAAAAGATGGTTTGACTGCAAACGGTGTCTGATTTCAAGTAACCTCATAAACCAAAAACAGGGAAAAAGAACAATAATCATAATCACGTCCACAAAGTAGGATTTGTAGAAAATAACAACATGTTCCTGCAGATAAAGACAAACACAGAACATGTCTTCACAAATCAATCACTGCTTCATTGAACCTCACTTTAATGTTTTTCTTTATATTTTTACTATTTTAAAGTTTTATACAGATAAAGTTTTATTTCTTAGAGGGATGTAATTTTTAAGCCTGTTTTCTAATATGCATGAAATGTGTACAATAAAACAGTTTTATGGGGCTTATTTTTAATCATAGGAGTTTGTATGATGTACTGAATGATTGTAATGTTTCATTTTCTTTGTATTCTTTTATTATGTTGTAGTTTTGACAACGTGCAGTTTATCACCTCTATAGTTTTTTGTTGTTTTTTTTTTTGTTCGACAGAGAACATTCTTATGTGTAAAAGGAATCTAAGCCATATTTTGTTATAACTTTTTGATCATTAAATCACATCTGACAACCATGTCAACACACATTTTATTTTTAATAATACCAGCATTGTCATTACGGATGTTTCATGTTTCTCTTTCTAGAAATGTTTGACTGTGTTACGTAATATAATTTTAATCGCTCTGTGGTTGTGTTCATATCAATTAATTTTGTCCAGTAAGACTTTTGCTCTATCATAACTATTGTGATATCCAAAATAAATGTATATACTGTTGTCTTTATGAGAAACATCTATTTGGACTTGATCATTTATTCAATTGACCGTTCATGAAGGAAAAGGCGGGAAAAAATCACCTGAAGTGAACTTTGGTGTTGTTATTATGCAAATATGTGGTTTTTTTAGTTGTTTTTTATTTTTGCTTTTGTTTTGTTTTAATCAGATGAGGGTTACAGGGATTTTTGAATTAAGGATCACAGTGAAAACAATGAGTGAAATTTTGAAATAAAAGAGATTTTTTATTATGGAGTACCTGTTGTTGTTTAAAAAAATTAAATCAGATTTTTTTTTTTTTTTCAAAAATGTAAATTATATTATACATTTTTCTGGAACATACAGAGTACCTACTATCATTTAAAAAGTGAAATTTCTGTTTTTTGTTTTTATAGCACATACAGTTTATCTACTGGTTTTTTATTTTGAAATGAAATGGTTTATTTTTATGGCACATCCAGAGGACATAATATTATTACAGTTTTTTTAAAAATTCAAGTGATATATTTTTGTAGCACATACTAAGTACCTACTCTGTTTTCTTTACTTTGGAAAATAATTAAATGACATATTTGTATGGCACCAACAAAAAAATGAAGTCCTTACAATTATTTAGAGATGTTAATATTAACCAGCAGTGTGCTGTCAGGGCCAGCAAGGCCTTCTCTGCTGGCCTAAACTCTATCAGAATCATTGACTTACGTTGTAATATTTTCCCTTTAATCTTTTTACATTATTCCCAATAGTCTGTTCTCTTCATTTCATTGTGTGTCTCTGGGCTGTGGTGCTTCCAGCTGTGTATATTTATATTAGAGCTTTCATCCAATCATATGTCAGTCATCATGTGTTGCCAGGGTCAAAGAAATCTGCCCTGAGGCCTTCAGAATCAAAAGTGCAGGCACCTGTATCTTAAAATGCATTGCAATGAAACTGTTGCTTTAACCAATCAGATTGAGAGTTGGTGGTCCCAGGGGCCTACGATAACATCAGCACTTTCACGTCCTCTGATTGGATGATCAGAGATCTTAGCCAAAGCTAGCAATTCGTATCTGTAGCAACCTGCACAAGCTAAAACTTTACCATAAAAGTATTGTTTCGCTTTTTTCAAGTTAAGCAAGCGGACATTCTCAGCCTTAAAGCAGATTAAAACTTGTGCCAGAAACATGACTGGACAGACCCAACTTTCAGCATTAGCCTCCATGGCGATAGACCAGGACTTATTGTTGGAAGTGAAACGCACGGATCACCTGCTCAATAGAGAGACTGAACTCCGGTGAGTAAAATATATATTGTTGTCATTTTATTGGGCTGATATTGATGCTCCTGTTAGATGTGATATATATGGTGCAGCTGTGGCTGCAGTGAAAGGAGACTTGTTGAATTGTTTTAACTGGGCTTCTTGCTTTAGCATGACATTCACTCTCACCACATGAGATACCTGTCTGCGATGCAACGTCCTGTTATGCTGCCTTTCTGCATAATACTGATGATTTTTATAGCCATGGCGTCATAATGACGGTGTTAAGAGGTGGTTTGATTCAGGTAGGACGCCACTGAAGGCCGAGGAGTAAACTGCACTCCCCGCCACTGATATTAAAAAAGGCTTTGTTTTTTTTTTAAGTTATTTTTTGCCTTTATTTGATAGAGCAGTGAGAAAGAGACAGGAAAGTGGGGGAGAAGAACGGGGGAAGGACCTGCAGAAAAGGGCCATGAGCAGGACTCAAACTCATGACCTCCACATTGGGGACTGTAGCCCTGCACATGGGACGCCAGCTCAACCAGGTGAGCTGTAGTGGCGCCCCAACAGAAGGTTTTTATAACACGTACAATCACTAATACTATTTTTTTTAAGTGAAAGTTAGTAGTAGTATGTTTTTATTGCACATACAGAATACCTACTGTTTTTCAAAATTTGATGTCTTTTTTTAAAAAGATCTATTCTTAAGGCACTTTTTTCTTTCTATTTTTGTATGTGTTTTTTAAGTAGTTTTTTTATAGCACATTAAGAGTGCCTTTTTGCAAAAACAAAACTTTGTAAATTAAAGTGACTTTTTTGTGTTGAGAGACGCTTTTTTCCCCACATATTTTATGTTAAAGCAAACATGCGCACACACTGTCTTTTCTTCAGATATTTTAGATTTTTTTATTTTTTATGAATGATATATGTATTTTTGTGTTTCAGTCCACTCTTCACCTCTAAGGGTTGCCATTTCGTCACAAATTTGTCACACGTCTGCCACAAAGCCTCAAATCACATAAACAGAAAAACACAATTTTCCTGTGTGTATGTGTAAACACAGTTGAAACCCAAAGTTTACATACACTGTATAAAAATACACATAACCTTTGACATTAACTATCTGACATTAAATGTGACTAAACTTTTTCTGTTTCAGGTCAGTTGGGATTACCAAAATCCTTTGTATTTGCTCAACGCCAGAATAATGAGAAAAAGAATTTTGTTTTTCAATTTTTTACAACTTTCTTCAGAGTCAGAAGTTTACATACATTTCCTTACTATTTGGTAGCATTGCCTTTAAATTGTATGATTTGGGTCAAACGTTTTGGGTTTCCTTCCACAAGCCTTTCACAATAGTTTGATGAATTCTGGACCATTCGTCCTGACAGAACTGATGGAACTGAATCAGGTTTGTAAGCCACCTTGACCCTCCATATGTCATCTCTCTGATCAAGATTATTTCGAAATACTGACTGCACTGAAAGTACATTGATTATCTTGCTTAATTTTTGTTATCCTGGTGCAGGATAAAAGTATATTATTATGTTCTTACAGTGCAGGTGTCACGGACTCCACAGAGTAAAGAGCAGCATAATGCAAATATTCACACATTGCGTATAGCAAACATTGAGGGTTACAGCAAATAGATTTTGTCCCTTAATAGAATCTAAATGTCCATGAATGGTGCATGTTTATGACATTTTCATTTGCTGTGAACTCCAGCGGCAAATTTGAATTAGCAAGAGTTGACCAATATTCAATGTCTAAATAAATCACCAGCTGTTTGAGGAATATGAGTGTGACTGGGATCTAATCCCCAGTTTATTAAATACAACATAGACATTAATGCACTTCCTTTATTTTGTATGGACTTCAAAACATCCAGTTCTACAGTGGTATGGTGCGGTTGTGCTAACCCTAACCCTGATTAGCCTAGTGATCCTGGTACAGGCCCTGCAGTGAGACAGAACCTGAGCCAAGTTGAAGGTTGAAATAAAGAATAAAAACAGGAAGTAGTACTTTAATAGCCTGGCAGAAACTTCATTTGGACTAATATGATGTCAAGATTTCCAATGTGGCTGAAACACGTGTATTTGCAGAAAGTTCTTTATTCCATTCAAATGTTTAGTGGGCGATAGAGCGTTTTTCTATTTGTCAGGGACAATGCAGGACACATTGTAAAGAGTTAATATAACAGGAAATAGATGTGATGATTTCAGGATTTCTAGAAAAGTCTAATTTGCAGACACCTGTAACTGGTTCTTAAATGGTCATAGCATATCAACTCTACCAAGAGTACATTAGTGATAATAAGTACATAATAAACTGTGACATTTTCCTATGTGGAACATAAAAGACACGAGATTCATTTTATGTGTGTGTGTGTGTAGGTGTGTGTGTGTGTGTGTGTGTGTGTGTGTGTGTGTGT
>NW_007580170.1:38649-45375 GCF_000690725.1 Stegastes partitus | reverse complement strand
TGTGTGTGTGTGTAGATGTGTGTGTGTGTGTGTGTGTGTGTGTGTGTGTGTGTTCCTACCTCTTGGCAGCATATGTCCATGTCCGTAATATTTTTGGTTGTTTGTGTCCATGTGTGTGAATGTTCATCATGTCGTAGAAATGTGCAGATTTGCAATTAAAAAGTGTACTGAGTTTTTTGATATAAAAGAGGTTTATGGGTAGTTGCCTTTACTAGGTGGCATTCCATGTAGAGCAGAACGAGTCAGCAGTACCATATGCAACGATGGATGAATGTACATTCTGCCCTGTTATTTAAAATGATGTTAATGTTTTAGCCTTACAGCCTCGATGATGGGTGGGTCAGAGATCAGCTGGTGACTGTATAGATGGAAATAAATATATATATATATATATAGTTGTTTTTTTTTTTTTAAGTACTAAAGAAATTACACGCTGTACGGGTTGGCTTAATTTAAAAAATATGTGGAAAAAAACCTTCTCTACATGTGCTATTGTGATGTAAATTTTATAAATTTAATAAACCACTTTCAATTTCCAGCAAAATTAAACCCAATGTGCTATAAAGATAAATCACTTTCTTCCTTTCTTTTTGAAAAACTTAGCAGTATATGTGTTATACGATTCAATAATTCACTTTAATTTTTATATTTTTTTAATGTAACAATACTCTGTGTAGCCCTGTGATAGACTGGTTACCTGTCCAGGGTGTCCTCTGCCTTCACCCTGAGTCAGCTGGGATAGACTCCAGCCCCCCATGACCCTAGTGAGGATTAAGCAGTGTATAGATAATGGATGGATGGATGAATACTCTGTATTTATGATAAAAACGAATCACTTTAAGTTCAAAATCTTTAAACAATAGCAAGTACTCAGTATGTGCAATAAAAAATGTTAAATATTCAAACAAAAATAGTAAGTAAGAAAAAAATCTGTATGTGCCATAAAAATAGATAATTTAAAAAATATATATGTATCATGTATGTGCTATAAACAATAAATCATTTTAATTTTTATTTGTTAGAGTTGTTTATTTCTATAATTTTCAGTGAAAAAAAAACAGTATGTTATCACTTTAATTCCACTTGGCAAAAAAAGAAAGAAAAAAAAAAAACACTGCTATATTTCAGTGCTTTGTCAGTTTCCTAAACTAATTTCAGTTTTTCTGAACAATAGAACAATAGATAAGAATTCAGACTGCACCAGTGGCGGTTCTACACTGGGTCCAAATGTCCTTGGCCTCTGTGCTGACTGAGTAATAAACTGATCACTTTATAACGATGACATGCACTTGCGCCGAAACCAAAACTAATGTGGCTCTTTGATCTATACGATGACTTAGAGCGATGCGCCCAAACTGTAGCTCGGCTTTGCTCTCGGTGCTGTCTCCTGGACTTGGATACTTGGTAGTACGGACTCGTGGTTAATGTGTAATTGGAACATCAGCCTATTTGACAACGAGGACACCACATAATGCAGGACTGTTTTATAGCGCCTGTGGTGAGTAAAGTAATCAACAGAATCCATCCGTGCCAAGAGCGGATGGTTAACGTTACTGATTAAATGATATGTATGTGTAACGGGGTCAGTGGTGCAGCAGTGGTTGTAGTTGTACTCACCGAGCACGGAACGGAAGTGGACACAAATGCATAACACAGTCAGGTTCAGGCAGTAAAGCAGGTTTATTACCAGGCAGGATTCGATACAGAGGTGATCAGTAAGTAAGGCAGAGGTATCCAAAGACAAGAGGCAAGGTCAAAGGCAGAAAACGAGGTCATACACAAAACAGACAATGACTTGACTATGAAACGCTGGGACCATGCACGTTGTCAAAACTACAACATGATAAAAGAATACAAAGAAAATACAACATTACAATCATTCAGTACATCTCACAAATTTTAATGCTTAAAAATTTGCTCCTTCATACAATTTTAATGTACATATTTCATGCTTTATCTGCATAGAACTTTAAAATGGTAAAAATATAAAGAAAAAAGTGAGCTTCACTGAAGCAGTGATTGCTTTGTGAAAGACATGTTCTGTGTTTGTCTTTATCTGCAGAACATGTTATTTCTACAAATCCTACTGTAAACAACTTGGTGCATCCATCCATTATCCATATACCGCTTAATCCTCACTAGGGTCGTGGGGGGCTGGAGTCTATCCCAGCCGACTTGGGTGAAGGCAGGAGACACCCTGGACAGACAACCAAGCACACTCACATTCACACCTACGGACAATTTAGAATCACCAATTAACCTCAGCATGTTTTTGGACTGTGAGAGGAAGACGGAGAACCCGGAGAGAACCCACGCTGCACGGGGAGAACATGCAAACTCCACTCATAAAGATCCCGGCGTCCTCACTGGGACGCGAACTGGCAACCTTCTTTCTGCGAGGCAACAGTGCTACCAACTGCGCCACCTTGCAGCCACTTTGTGGACGTGATTATGGTTATTGTTCTTTTTTTCTTTTTTTGGTTTATGAAGTGACTTGAAATCCTCTCTGTTTGCATTGTTTCATGGGCTTCATAGATCTGTCCCATTTCTCTGAAGATGTGCTCCAAGCCAAAAGTTGCAGACTGTAGTTTCTTTGATATGTGTTCAAGCTCAGCTTGCTTGTCTGATAACTGATCAGTATTGAAACCTGAAATACAATCTTTTGATGTCAGTAATCTGCGCTGGTTGCCTCCGTTCAATGAGAAGGATCCTGACACGTTCTTCTCATTATTCGAGCGTGTCTGTAAGGCTAAAGACTGGTCCGATAAGGAATGCACTTTGCTGCTTCAATGTGTCCTCACAGGGAAAGCACAAGAGGCATATTCATGTTTAAGTATGGATGACAGTTTCATATATGAGAAAATAAAGTCGGCAGTGCTGAAAACATACAAGCTTGTGCCAGAAGCATATCGGCAACGTTTTAGGTCGTGGAACAAACACCTGACCAGACCTACGTTGAATACGTACGAGATCTTAAGACACACTTTAAACGCTGGATATCCACCCTGAATGTCTCTACTTTTGACGATCTGTGCGATCTCATCGTTTTGGAGCAGTTTAAGAACGTGCTCCCGGATCGTATTGCCACGTACATTAACGAGAGTGATGTCAGTACGGCTGCTGATGCTGCTGTTTCAGCAGATGAGTTTGTTCTCATCCATAAAGACAGCTTTGGAGAGTGTACCGTGCCGCGGGCTGATGCTGGCTGGGGAGCCAGGGGTGCTGCAGCTGAGGTGAGGTGTTCGGGGACACTTGGTTAGTTTGGGTCAGACACCAAAGCGCCTGGGCAGTTTAAGTTTAACATAAGCTGCAACTGTTGTCATGAAAGGGGCCACTGGAAGGCTGATTGTCCGGTGTTAAAGATTAGAAATCAGGAAGGTGAGCCTGTCGTTAAACCTGCCGCGTTAGCCGTGCCTGTAAATTCCGTGAGCGTCCCTAAAGAGCGCGGATTTGCTCCGTCTGAAACAGGCGTGTTGGCCGCATATACGCCGTTTATTCGAGGCAGATTTGTATCATTGGTAGGTAGCGAAGATAAGGTTCCCAAAAAAATTTTGAGGGATACAGGGGCTTACGACTCCTACATAGTGGGTTCTGTTTAGCCTTTAACTTCTGCTAGTCGCACTGGTGGCCGAATCCTCAGCCGTGGAATGGGGCTGACTGTTCTACCTATTCCTCTGCATAGGGTAGTTCTCCAGTGTGAGCTGGTGCAGGGCGAGGTGGCGGTAGGTGTGCGTACTGCGCTGCGTATAGAAGGAGTGCATTATGTATTGGGTAATGGTTTGGCCGGCAATCAGGTCTGGACTCGTGAGCCGCCCTCCTCTGTTGCCCACAGCTCAGCTGTGTTCAGCTCGGCTGTGGTTTTGTGTCTAGGGTGTCTTCAACCGGCGCACCTGTTGTTTCACTGTATCCACTTGAGTTGGCTGGGAGCTCCGGTGAGTCACCGGAGGCATTCTCAGCTGTGGTAACGCAGGCCATGAGTAAGACCCAGCGGAAGAGGGAGAAATTAAGAGCGTCCCAAAATAGAAAAAAAAAACCATTCTGACAGTTGTGCCTCTGACGGCTGGGTAGAGGAGGCTGTACGCCCGGTCCTGGCGGTTGACTCTGTGTCACGGGGGCATGAACGTGATGGTGTTGTTCATGCCAAAACTTTTGCAATAATGGAATATCCATTGGGATGGCCCCGCTAGTATATCAGTTGAACACATTGGCTTTCTGTATTGTGCTTTGCTTCCTCAGGTCCCTGGACTGCTGGAGTGGGCGGTCTTACCTGCGTGGCGCGCTTGGGCAGTGCTCCCAGGCTACAAAAGGGCCAACCTGTTAGCTCCTACTCTCTCTCCTCCTCACTTTGGTTTGTGGCATTTTGGTTTGGTTTTCACATCAGACAACACTTCGCACCACATTGCATCCCGGCATCCAGCCATCCGCACCCACCCTACTGATATCACTGACGTACACACCTCACTTCGAAAGTATTAATTTAACTAGTTAATAAAAGCTTACGTGAAATCTGGCACTACCTGTGTCGTCTCCCCTCTTTTGCCATAACCTATTTGCTGGGTTGTGACAGTCATGTTTGTTCTTTAAAGTCAAGACCTCAGACCATGTTTCATCATAGTTCTGGAGAATTGTAGACAGATCATCTGTGGAGAGTTCATCTACTAGGATCTGAATCCTAGTGACCGACTTCTGTCATCTCTTTGCATAGTTGGGACGAGAACAACATTGACCAAAGATTTTTCAATCAGTATGTCGCGCTGTTTTTCCATTGACAGAGCGTCACCGTGAAGATTACAAAAGGCGATGCAGTCACAGAAAGCATCATTGGCTTTTCCAGCAGGGCAGTACCAAGCAATCTCTGCAACGCCATCCATCAAATGGCGAGACTTGGTGCTTCCTGGGCAATGTCTGTGGAAGAAGGTGCTGTGACGGTCGTTGATCAGAGTGTTCATCAGTTGAGATTTAGACACCGATAGTGAACCAAGTCGGAAAAATGACACCAAGGGTGTCTCAGCTTTGCAGATGGGAATACTCTTCATGGTGACCGTGTGTGGCTCCTTTTTGGTTTGAGTGACTTTCCAGGTTTTGGTTATGTGTCTAAATGTCCACAGAGGACACTCTATCTCCATTGTGAATGGGTCAGGAACAAGCAAAGGTAAGGCATACTGACACTGTGACAGTTTTTTAATTATGATCTGCTTGAGGAAGTTGTCTGAGCAGTGAAATACTGCCATCTGAACATCCATCGGATGCACATGACTTGTTCTTGTCTGATGTGTGTCTGTGTTGGTGCTCAAAAAAGCCTCTAAATAACTGTCCTCCGTCTCGGTGGTTTTAAGCACTGGCTCAAGCTTTGGATGGACCACCTCAGGACTGTCTGGTCTTACAGGAATATATCTGGCCCTGTAATCTAACATCATCAGCCTTTGAAGAAAAGCATGAGGAAGATCTTTCTCAGACACATCATGGTGCTGGTTCACGGATGGAACTAACTGAAGAACGTCTGCCGATGACAACTTCTGCTGTCGTCGTTCTTGAAGGTGAAGTCTGCCGAATAGTGCTTCAGTCTCCCTTTGGCATTGTTTCTTTCTGTTGATTTCTTCAGAAGCCTTCTCTTGCTGCCGTAAATAGGTGAGTGAACACATACGGTATGTAAAAAAGAAAATATATAATGTCGTGACTGAAGAGAGTGAATATCCTTCAATGTTATGAAATAAATATGGCCTTCCCTACCTTTTCTTTGTTCCTCGTGAAGTCCTCATTTGAGGTTCCTGCAGGATCATAAGTAACCAGAGGACCAAATCAACATACTATTGTCACTATTCCTTCTATTCTTGGCTGTGTTGTTTTATTGTTTTACAAAAAATCCTTCAAAAATTTACCTGCCCTGTTGGTTATAGCGCTGTTGTTGCTCTTCTCTGAGGGTTCAGCGTCATCGCATTCATTCACTGCATCACTCTGAGGGAGCAAATACTTTCTTTTAACATTTAGCTTATAATGCAAGAACAATTTAAATCAATGACAAATAGATGAGCAAGACCACAATTTAGAACAAGACTTGTGTCAACTCCTCTGCAAAATTATTTATGACACAGAAAACTGCTGTATGACAATGACTATAGAGAATGCAAAGATCTCACCTTTGCTTCTGTTTTAGCTGCATTCCTCTTCAGATCACGTCCTGTACAATAATGTGACAACAAGCAGATTGCAGGATCAAACAGAAGAAATTGTTTGTGAAGGGTTTCATGCAGCGTAATAAAAACACTAGCAGTATGTTTTTTTTCTAACTTTATGTCCTCTGAGCACCAGTGCACTAGCAATAGAGGAAGACATGTTATGGAGAGCTTCTGTCTAACTTCAGCTTAATATCCAACCTTCCTTTCATCTCAAAAATCCTTGAAAAGGTTGTGGCAAACCAACTATGTGATTATCTGCATGTAAATGGTTTGAATGAAGAGTTTCAGTCAGGATTTAGAATCCATCATAGTACAGAGACAGCACTGGTGAAGGTCACTAACAATCTTCTTCTAGCTTCAGATAGTGGACTAGTGTCCGTTCTGGTTCTATTGGATCTCAGTGCGGCATTTGATACTGTTGATCATTGCATCCTATTACAGAGACTGGAACATGCGATTGGACTTAAAGGGACTGCGCTGAACCGGTTTAAATCATATTTATCAGACAGATTCCAGTTTGTTCATGTTAATGATGGTTCTTCCAGCCGTA
>NW_007580170.1:26743-35979 GCF_000690725.1 Stegastes partitus | reverse complement strand
GGACTGCTGAAGCTTATAGGGAATCCAAATGTTTTGGATTGTTGGGTGTTTCTGTCACTGCCTTTGTGAAGCGCTATGAGATGACTTGTTGTTGTAAATAAATAAAATTGAATTGAATTGAATTGAATTGAATTTAGCTTCTAGTTGCTACAATGCACATGTGCCTGTTCACAGCACTGTTAAGATGCTGCTCCTGCCCCTGCCTCTGTCTAGTTGGCAGCCCTGGTCTCTCTTCCTCTCATTCTTCCTCTCTATTCCTCTCCTCTCCCTCTTTCTTTCTCTGTGTCTCTCTGGTTGTGGTTGTGGCAGAGTGCTGTTTGCAGGAGTGGAGAAATCTGTGTGGGAAGTTGAGTCACCTGCTCTCAATCATCCACCGACTGCTATTTTAGCCTGGTTCAGACTTCCACTCTTTGCCAGAATGTAGACTCTGCTACATAGTCCATGACCAGCCTCGTCTCTTTCCTGCTACAGGGAAACTTACAGACCCATTCCAGGAACAAGCTGGACATTGGATTTCTCTGCCTGCCTCTGACAGCTCCAGTCTTTGGCTCTAATCGTGGCCCAACCACAGCCAACTCCATACTGCTCAGCTCTGCTAACCTGCTCTGCCCAGCCTGGTTCCTGATTCCAACCTCCGACTGTTAGCTGGACATTGGTTGGCCAGACCAGCCCCTGAACCCTGGCAGCTAAGTGTAACAGTCTCGCCAGTCAGCTGTTCTTTTACACTTCTGTACCAACTTGTTAGCCCCTACTCTGCCCTGCCTCCACTCTGTGTTTCTTGGTTTTGGTCTCTGATTCTGTCTCTGTAGGCTACAGTTCTACTTCTGGGGCCTTTTGATTGTAGTTCTAAAGGAATGGCAGTCTCTGTAGTAATCCCTCACCAAGCAACCCTTAAGGTTGTTTCATTTGTTTCTTTAGTTTTATTAGTATTCTGTTCTCATAATTCTGTAAATAAACTTGGTTAAGGTCACTAGTTTGGTCTGTGTCTTGTCTGCATGCTGGGTTCCCTGACTAGCTGTGATGAGCACGGCAATTGTGCACAGGTTTTATTGGAAACTACACAATTGTTGCTCTCCACCCATCCTACTCTGTAGATTGGCCTCCCTACCACTTTTCCAAAATGAAACTCAAGTCAAAGGGTCATCAATTTCAGAGTTTCATTGCAGATGATGCTTGACATTTTTATGTAATGTTATTTCCAGGGAGAGTTACAAACATGGCAGGAGCATTGCTGCCTAAGGAAACCATTTCAAATGGGATGATGAAGAAATTTAAATCGGGTATGGTTCTTGATTTTAAAAGGCACTGTTTCTTTTTGATGACTCATATCTATATTATTTTTTAATAATTCTGATTTAGAATGAATACCACCATTTTTTAATCTACTGATCATGTGGGATCAGTCATTTCCTCACTTAAAACTACCAATACACTACTAAACCGCCTGAGGTCACTAACTACGATTTTTAATTTAAGTTTTTGTTTTGTTTTGTTTTAAGTTTAATTTATTATTATTATTATTATTATTATTATTATTATTATTATTTATAGAAGGCTTGAGCAGGTTGAGCTTCTGGTAATCAAGCAGAAGAAAAAAATGATCATTTCTGTGTATCAGCTATGTGACTGTATTTCTCCATGTTGCAGGCACCGCAACAGAACATGTTTTAGGCAAGCTTTGACAGCTTTGTTCAAATTGAATACAAAGATACATTTTACTCAGTCAAAAAAACAAAAAAAAAAGTAGGAAAGTCCTGTTAATCAGAGATAATAAACTTCACTTTTAGGCTCATTAGCGATATCAGACAGCCTTCAACCTATTATTAACATGATTCTTATCAGTTGCATTCACATACTGGTTCCTGTAACTAGATATTTGCAAAGTTTCTTGAAGAAAGTTTTTCTGCCCAATTACCCTCCTTTAAAAAAAATGAATTGGTTAGATAAAACTGATTTGGGAGGGATGTAATAATTTGGACTAAAGTCTGTGAATCCAGCTGAAAATGGAAGATTTAAAAAACCCACTAAGTGTTAACACATGATTAAGGCCTGTTGAGTGGTGAGGACACTGGGGGTTTTCTTTCTAGTTTTTATTCTTTTTCTTTCTTTCTTTTTCTAAAAGAAAAAACTGTTTCATTGCCTTCCTCGGCCAGAAACATGCTGTTACTGACCTCACCCATTTTAAAAAGTCACAGAACAATCAGACTATTTAAACATAAAGTTCAATATTTTTTTGTGCCTTGTCATGAATTTAATGTTGAGGTGAACAAATGTGCCGCATATTTGGGAAAATGGCAAATAATAGTGGAGGGAAACAGCTGGAGTTTCTTTACTAACTGGCACGTATTTCTTTTAGGGTGGGAGGAGAGAGGAACACTTCCTGTTGAGAGCACTGAAGCATCGACACCCAGACAAGATATTCTGACACAACAGATTTAAAAGCACACATAAATGCAACTTTAACAGTTTGTTTTATATACTGTTAGCTACTGTCACATTACATGATATGTGTAGAAAACTGTGGTTTAAAGTTTAAACAGATAGGACTGGATTGGATTAACATGAAATTTCTGTTGGACAGTAAAATGTGAATCAGTTAGAGCAGAATTTTTTATGTCCTTAGAGGCTGTTTGATGTGAACTTTTTTTTTCTGATCTACAAACTTAATATACTCACGCCACAGTCACTTGTTGAAACATTAATAACAAAGAACAGTTTTTTTTTTTGTTTTGTTTTTTCAAAAATGGCATATCGGAATTCTAAAATATGCTTGCATCTTGCTCATCTGAGAGCTCACAATATAAGCTACATGCTTGGAATGAAGATCTGGAATTCCGCCTGTCCTGCAACTCATTCTCACACAATACACACACGGCTCAGAGAAATGAACATTCAGTTCACAGGCAACAGCTCTGGTTGACAAATTTATGAACAACATTTGAGAAAAACAGGCCTTTTGTGTACATAGAAAAAGTCTCAGATCTTTGAGTTCAGCTAATGAAAAATGGGAACAAAAACCGAAGTGTTGCATTTATATTTTTATTCAGTGTATATTCAGTAAACTTTCATAATTTTTTGACAAGTTCTACCACAAAAACAAAAAACTGTTTCCTAACAAGCTGTCGTTTTGTGGTACTTTGGACAATGATAATGAAGTTGAATCTTATCTTATCTCACAAGACAAAGAAGAGCACAATGCCAGCTTGTTAGGAAACTGGGGTCAGAGTACAGAGTCGGCCACACTACGGTTTCCCTGCACCATCAGTACCAGTGCCAACCCAGTTCTGGTACTACTTACAATTTTAAATCTATCTATTTTTTTGATCTACTTGTCCAGTGTTGCAGATGCTGATTCAATGACACCATAAGAAATAATAAATTTCAGGCTTTGTCATTTAAAAATGCAGGGACACTGTAGTGTGACTGACTCTGAGCCCAGTTTCCTAACAAGCTGGCATTTTGTATTTTGTGCACTGATAATGAAGTTGAATCTTATCTTATCTTATCTTATCAACAACAAAACCAACCAGTCATGCAACTACATTCTGCTACACTCACGCAAGAAGAAATATCCATGGGGCAATGGTCTAAATGTGCAATTATCTTGCTGTAGAGATGGGGAAATGGATATATTTAGCTGTTGAGATGTTGCCTTCATGACACAAAAGGTTCAATGAATTTTTATTCAGTATAAATTAAGTTTCATTTCATCAAACTACATTGATGTAACAATGATGCCTGGTGATGGCAACATGGTGGACTTCTTTAGGTCATATTTCTGCATAAACCTGACCTAAAGCAGTCCTAAAAGTAGATAAAGAGAACTCAATTAAACAAATAAGACAGAAATATTGTACTTGGTCATTTATTTATTGAGGGAAACAATCTGATATTCAGTAAATGTGGGTGTCAAAAGTCTGTGAACCTTTTTTATGTATCTGGTGTGAACGTCTTGTATGGCGACAATTGCAACTAATTCCATCCATCCATCCATTATCTATACACCGCTTAATCCTCACTAGGGTCATGGGGGGCTGGAGTCTATCCCAGCCGACTGAGGGAGAAGGCAGGGGCCACCCTGGACAGGTCACCAGTCTATCACAGGGCTACACTTAGAGACAGACAACCAAGCACACTCACATTCACACCTACAGACAATATAGAATCACCAATCAACCTTAACATATTTTTGGACTGTGTGGGAGGAAGCTGGAGAACCCGGAGAGAACCCACGCTGCACGGGGAGAACATGCAAACTCCACGCAGAAAGATTCCGGTTCCCCCACCGGGGCGTAAACCGGCAACCTTCTTGCTGCGAGACAACAGTGCTAACCAACTGCGCCACCTTGCAGCGCAACTAATTCCAGCACCAATAAATCTGCTTTGTTCGTGCTGTCATACACCTCCATAAATGCATGTTGTAAAGATCAGACATTGGTATGTTCTTGTGTTTTTCAAATGTCACAGAAACCCGCTTGCACTCAATTGTCATCCCGTTGACTGAAAGCACTTGATTATAATTTTACCTTCATATTAGCAGTTAATCATACAGGCTCACATATTTCTGCCACTTAGAAATATGTAGTATGTAAAACTGGATCATTTTCATGTGCTGTCTAAGAAATGATAAGTTACAGCTGGTTTACTTTCAATTTTCCTCTTTTTAGTAGCAGGAGGGAGGGGTTTGTAAAGGGTGGATTTAAAATCAAACATTGTTCATCTGTGCTTTATAAAAGGGCAGACACTTCACATGAACCTGGCCGAGCTCAGAAAACTCAAAGCAGAGGTGAGTCTGTTTTAATTGACAAACTTTTCTTCTTTAAGTCTTAAAATCTGATGCAAGTACAAGTATTTTTCTTCTTCTTTGTATTTTAGGTATGCATGCTTGTTGTGCAGGGACACACACTAAGTTGCAAGATGTTTGGGGTTTTTTTCCAACAATATCTTTTTTTTTTTTTTTTTTAAACAAACATACACATATAGAAAAAAATATCTAAAAGGAAAAAAATAGAATACACCAATAAACAAAGAACTGTTCCTGTTCAACTAACAGATGGCAATTCAAGTCCTCTAGACAAACTTTCCACAATATTTGCAGGGCCCACACAAAGTCATTCCTCAGCATGACCCTCTGTTAAATCCAAGTCACACCTCACAAAGGGTCCCCAAACTTCCCCATATTTTTTTTGTCCTTCAGGATATAGCTTATTCTTTCTCGGGGAAGATTTGACATTATCGGTTCTATCCAATGTGTGATGGCTGGTCTGTATGTGTGTGTTTCTTTTTCCAGAACAGAGCTATCACCTTTTTAGAAATGATCAATGAACCTATGGTTCATTAATATTTGTTCATTCTTGTGATAGCTATGTTCTTTTGGATATAGACCCAAGCAGAAACAATTTAGGGTCCAATGAAATTCTTTTTGAAAGAATTTTCTCACATGTAGCTCTGCGTGCTTCCAAAAATGTCTTAATCTTTCTGCATTGCCAAACACAGTGAAACAGTATACCTTTAACCTCTGTTCAGTTAGTGCATATATCTGATATATTTTTATTAGACAGATTTACGTATGTTTGCATTAGCCAGTTATAATGACTCAGTCTGAGCCGTGCGTTTATTGTGTGAGTATGAGTTGGAGGACAGGCGGAATTTCACTCCTCTGCTGAAATTTTACTTTCCAGGGGCCTGTACTATGAAGCGAGATTAACATTCCCAGGACATCTTTCAGAGATCCGGCTTGACAAACCCTAACAACCACACTCAGGATAACGGGTCCTACGACGGTGGTAATCAACTTGGTAAGTCAACCCAGGGCTGTCTGAGCTGAGTGCGTGCACATAAAATGGGCGGAGTTATCGGCATCTGACCAATCACGACTATGAACAAGTCTGGCTACAGAGCGGC
Organism: Stegastes partitus; assembly: GCF_000690725.1. Classification (NCBI taxonomy): domain Eukaryota; kingdom Metazoa; phylum Chordata; class Actinopteri; family Pomacentridae; genus Stegastes; species Stegastes partitus. The sequence continues at coordinate 30,075 of NW_007580170.1, read as the reverse complement.
TCACTTTGCCGCCGAGGAGCAGAATATAATCTTTACTAAATATGAAGAATAATATAAAAACATCACAGGAGGAAAAAGCAGCGCTGTTGCAGTGGCCAAAGCCAGGAAGTAATGCTGGCAGAAAACTGCTGACTGTGTGAATGCGCAAGATAATTAGTTTATAATATAATATAATATAATATGATCATTGTTCCATCATGAAGGCACATGTCGGACAGTAAGCATCCGTGTTTACTTACTTCTACTCTATGCAGCACATTTGGATACAACAAACTGTTAAAGTTGCATTTATGTGTGCTTTTAAATCTGTTGTGTCAGAATATCTTGTCTGGGTGTCGATGCTTCAGTGCTCTCAACAGGAAGTGTTCCTCTCTCCTCCCACCCTAAAAGAAATACGTGCCAGTTAGTAAAGAAACTCCAGCTGTTTCCCTCCACTATTATTTGCCATTTTCCCAAATATGCGGCACATTTGTTCACCTCAACATTAAATTCATGACAAGGCACAAAAAAATATTGAACTTTATGTTTAAATAGTCTGATTGTTCTGTGACTTTTTAAAATGGGTGAGGTCAGTAACAGCATGTTTCTGGCCGAGGAAGGCAATGAAACAGTTTTTTCTTTTAGAAAAAGAAAGAAAGAAAAAGAATAAAAACTAGAAAGAAAACCCCCAGTGTCCTCACCACTCAACAGGCCTTAATCATGTGTTAACACTTAGTGGGTTTTTTAAATCTTCCATTTTCAGCTGGATTCACAGACTTTAGTCCAAATTATTACATCCCTCCCAAATCAGTTTTATCTAACCAATTCATTTTTTTTTAAAAAGGAGGGTAATTGGGCAGAAAAACTTTCTTCAAGAAACTTTGCAAATATCTAGTTACAGGAAACAGTATGTGAATGCAACTGATAAGAACGATGTTAATAATAGGTTGAAGGCTGTCTGATATCGCTAATGAGCCTAAAAGTGAAGTTTATTATCTCTGAGATTAACAGGACTTTCCTACTTTTTCTTTTTTTTTTTAGATTTAGTAAAATGTATCTGCATATTCAGTTTGAAAAATGCTGTCAAAGCTTGCCTAAAACATGTTCTGTTGCGGTGCCTGCAACATGGAGAAATACAGTCACATAGCTGATACACAAAAATGAGAATTTTTTCTTCTGCTTGATTACCACCCACAGAATTTCACTCTGTGATGTCAACAGAAAACACTCACTCTTTTTGTTTGTTCTTTCATTTGATAGATAAGTGAATGACTTGATGATACATGGACCACTCATAAAGATGTGGAGCTGATGAGATGGAGAACCCTGATTCTAAGTGTGAAATCAAATCTATAATTCCCCCAGTGGAAGGTGCTGAAGGTAAATTAAAGTGACAAAACTAGTATTTATTACTCAAGTACTGTTAGCAAACTAAACTTTTAAGCTAGTAGCTTTATGCTGATAGCTTGTAGTGACAAGTTTAAATACTGATCCTCTGCAATCTATTTTTTTCTCACATGGCTGTAAAGTAGATGAAGCGGAAGAAAGTGAGGCTACGACTGAGGTAAAATCTGTTTCAGATGTCATACAACTTCCTCCTCTCCTTCAGCTATCTGCATGTTATTGTAGTTAAAATTGCCATTTTTATGGGTAACAACAACAGCAACCTCACACTAAAAAAAAATCAAGTTTTGCAGAGAATTTGGATCATGCAAAAAAGCAGGCCTGCTTGGCAGTAAATGAGTCATTTTAATGACAGTGCTGGTCTATCTGCTTGCAAAGGTTACAATACAATTCCAGTGTCAGTTTTTTGCAGGGACAGTGTTGCTCCATCAACATTGCCCAAGAGAACTGTGATCATTTAAAGAAATCAAACAAGCTATAGCATTTCCCTCTCATCGCATGATACTGAAGTGCAGTCAGACCATTCTCCAGTGGAGATAAGTCTGGCCACACTGTGCACATGCAATATGTGCTTTTAAATTGATGTTTCTTCTAGGACTAAACAGACTGTGGTTTCTTTGAACAGTGAAAAAGTAAATCTGGTCAAATTTAACAATGTTGAGGCGGTCCTGTTAGCAGATATGCAAACCTTTACAGTCCAATACTGTCCCCAAATGTTTTGTATGTAGATGCAGTGTGAAGCCAAAATATGTATGCTGTACTGTCTTGTTTAAAAAACCATTCTTGATCGCAATTGGTCTAACCTGGAAAGCTTCATATGACATAGAATCCTTTGTTTTCTCAGTCTGAATATGTGAATGAACCTGGTGAAGTTCAACACCCAGAGCAGAACAATGAAAGCAAAGAAGAACCGTCTGAAAACACATCTGCACCCAATGACAGAGGTAATATTACTCAGCATTTAAACTCTGTACTTGATTTGAGTTTCAAACATTGTGAAGAATTATGAGAACTTATTAAACAGACTGGTCTGCCTCGCCTTTCATCAAACTCAGAGACTAAACTTTGACACTGATGCTTCAGCGACTTTCGTCTTATAACTTTGTTGTTTTTGTTTCAGGGATGTCTGACCTCACACTCGTGCTAATTGGTGACACAGATTCCATCGAGTTTGGATTAAAAAACATCTTAATTGGCCATGACGACCAAACAAATGTGGAACACTTTTCATCCAAAGTCTATGACTTGTGTGGTCGGCACATATCTGTCATTAACTTGCTTGGTGTCCAAAGCAATGACAAAATCCCAGTAAATGGGAGAATTCATGCCTTTGTCTTACTGCTGCCAAATGGTCTGCATAACAGCCATCCTAAAACAGGTGAAACATGTGACAGTGCATTGAATGAGCTGAAAGCTAATCACAGTTTTGATGAAAGAAGATGCGTCACATGTACAAGAAGCATGACAGATGAAACAGAGATTGTAGGTCTCCTGGAAAAAATAGACGTCATGGTCTCTGAAAATGATCCATCCTGCTACAGCGATCTGATATGTAGTGAGAATAAAGAGCATCTGGAGCACAAAGAAGAAAAGACGGAGCCTTCAGTGATTCAGCAAAACCAAACAGGTGAGATTTTATTTTTGTCCTTCACAGGTTACACCTGCACTACTTCATAAAATGATGTATATCATAAATGTATCCTTTAAATGTTGCCCGCAACATGACATGTACGCCACCGTCGGCAGACAGTTGCATTGCTCATTGAAATGCACCACATATGATAGCTGCAATAATAATTGTGCTTTCTTGCAGAAGAAAAGGAGGATAGTGGAGCTGAAATCAAGGTAAGATCTATTCTCCTTTAATTGTGGTCATCATTACACAACTGTCTCAGTTTTCTGAAAGCATGTGAACCACAGACTGGTTTTCTGCATTCACTGGAAATAAA
>NW_007580170.1:16481-20443 GCF_000690725.1 Stegastes partitus | reverse complement strand
GTTTATTTACAGAATTATGAGAACAGAATACTAATAAAACTAAAGAAACAAATGAAACAACCTTAAGGGTTGCTTGGTGAGGGATTACTACAGAGACTGCCATTCCTTTAGATCTACAATCAAAAGGCCCCAGAAGTAGAACTGTAGCCTAGAGAGACAGAATCAGAGACCAAAACCAAGAAACACAGAGTGGAGGCAGGGCAGAGTAGGGGCTAACAAGTTTGAACTAGAAAATTTCCTTGCAGGAAATTTTAAAGTGCCACGGGGGTCTGCCGGGACGTTCAAATGACTATTTTATAATTACCAAACCTGCTAAAAACTTTGAATGACGTAACCCTCAGCTGTGTGGAGAGAGCAGGGGGGGAAGGGGGTTGGGGGTTGGGAGCAGGGTTAGAGCGTTGCCGGGCAACGAAGCACACAGCTGCGACAGATACTTGGTTTAACTGTCAAATCAGTAGAAGAAACCAGAAGGAAAAAAACTCAAACAACCGCCATTTGTGTCAAAACCGTGTGTCGGAGAGAAAAACCAAGGACATTTTCAGAAAGCCAAGACCTTGGGCATTACAGAGATGTATTTTTTTTATTTTCCTGGAGTAAAAAATGAGCGCACAATCATTTGAGAAGAAATGTGTAAATTTGTGGTCATTGAGAAATCTCTGTAGCTGTCTTTGAATGGGGAATAGCCTTAGCAGGATGTTGAACCTGCGGTCCCGCTTCTGCTTCCTCTCCCTCCTCCGCCTACGTCGCTTTCCAGACTCGATAATGGTCCACGAAGAGCCCAGCGGTCTCGCTACTTGGTCTGGAATGTTGTGGTTGTAATAGAAATCTCTTTTAACCGCTATTTTGTGTTGGTAGTCGATGTCCAAAAGTTCCTGGCAGTTGTAGTGGTAGAGTGCCGATGTGGACATGCATAGAGTGCACAAGCAAACAAGAATAAAATATAAAAACAAGCACTGAAATGGAGAGCCGTGAGCCGCTGCGTCTGTGCGCACCGACATGTAGTTGGTAGAAGTTGTAGTTTGTGGAGGAGTGTAGAAGAACAGTAGACAGCTGACTGGTAAGCCTACTACACTTAGCTGCCAGGGTTCAGGGGCTGGTCTGGCCAACCAATGTCCAGCTAACAGTCGGAGGTTGGAATCAGGAACCAGGCTGGGCAGAGCAGGTTAGCAGAGCTGAGCAGTATGGAGTTGGCTGTGGTTGGGCAGCGGCTGGAGCCAAAGACTGGAGCTAAAGGTTGGAGCTCACAGGGGCAGGCAGACAAATCCAAGGTCCAAGCCTTGATCCTGGAATGGGTCTGTAAGTTTCCCTGGCTGTAGCAGGAAAGAGACGAGGCTGGTCAGGGGCTATGTAGCAGAGTCTACATTCTGGCAGTAGTTCCTAGTTGCTAGTTCCTTGCTGGTGCTAGGGCCAGTGCTTAGTTGCCTCAAATCTGGCGCCTCCTAAGAGCCTGTTTGCTTTTCCATTGGCCAGGAGCCAATTTAGAGCCACGCCATACGTCAGAACAACGCTTGTGCCACACGGAAGTCCACACAAGACTCCAACTTTTTTTGTTTTTTGTTTTTTCTTTTATTTTGTTTTTTTACCAGTGCAACCAACTTTCTCTTTTGGCCGCACTTCCAACCTTGTCACAGGCAAAACATATGACTTGCTGAACATTTTCTTATCGATAGACGCTACAATTTACGATGTTCCCCAAACACCCCACATCGCAGACTGCGGTAGCTGCTGTTGGTGGCCACGGTTCTCAGACCAATGTGTGACCCAAAAAGATTTGACAAGAGTACAAGAGTAAGAGTAAACTAGGGTGTTCTAATGCCAGATTTGTCCAAGATGAAACCAAGTGATTTTTCTTGTGCGGTCTTTTCTATGAGCAGAATAAACAGCGCATGTAATTGCAATCCATTTTTCACGAAAGACCGTATTTCTAAGCCTAAATACAGGCTACTACAGTACACTGAAGTTATAAAATTACTATTTTCCACTGCACTGGAACCAGTCATAGGCGAAGGGAGGGGAGGGGCCACAGGGGCCATGGTCCCTGCTGGAATCTGATTGGCCCCCTCTCGGCCCCCCCTGTGAAATACTGTCTTGTCATTGGGTAGTTTCTTTGAGGAGCACTAGCTGGTTGTTACAGCGCAGCTTTATGGGGGCGTGGTGAATAGAGCATTGTGGTAGTGTTTGTGACGGGAGCGGCTGGAACATGAAACAAGCACACCTCTCGCTTCCACTCTGCACTGACGGACACTATGAGACGGTGAGGGTCACATTTAAAACGTGCGGTAAATTGAACACAAACGAGTTCCTGATGTGTTTTATCTTAACTCATAGATTTAGTCATTATCTTCACTTCATCATTTAACATTTTGATGACAAAAAGTTGATGTTACTCGGTAGAGAAGCTGATGAAACGGGCCAACCAGATGGTAAATAACCATCAAGGGGGTTCTGCAATAATGATTATGTGACATGAAATCTTGCTATGGTGTGTTTTTTTCTTCTTTTTATTTTGAAATGAAAGTTAAATGAAGACACTTTACACAGAGATGTTTTGGGAGCAGCCAGGGCATTCCCAATCCCCAGTTTGGGTTCCAACAGAATGGTGTCATTTAGTCTCTGTTCCAGCAGCAGCAGGGTTCAGACATGTCAGACAGAGGAGCAGCCAGCAGGGTCAGTCATCTGAACCCTGATCAGGACTCCATGTTGCCGTTCGTAGACGGTCTCTGGGGGTCCATTGGACCCCAAGAAAGAATTTGTGCAAAATAATTGTTGGTATTCATTACAGACTTTTATACAATGTTAAATAAATTTTCTAATGAGTTGACATATTTTTGGTTCCAAATGCATATTTAAAAATAAAATCTTTTAAAAATCAAAAAACAATACCTGTCACCTAAACCAAATGGCCTGGGGTCCAAAAGACCCCAAAAGTCCTGAATAGAGTAAAGAAGAAGCCATGTGAGGGTCAGACCAGTGAACCCAGATAGGTTCAGCGGGGCGATTCTGAGGACAGGCATCCAAAGCAGGACCAGTCCAGCAGCTGTAGTCCATCATCAGCACCAGAGCAGGACAGACAGGCATTCCTCAGAGACAACATTGTTCATATAAAAGAGGAGAGCATTGTGTTCATGTGTGTGTTTACATGTATGTATCATTGTAACGTACCGTGTGCCATCAGGCTGTTACTAACATGAGCCTTCACTGTGAATCAGTCTGAGGGTCATGAGTTGCTGTTGAAAGAAGCAATTATTGTACATTCCATGTTGTACAAGTACGTTCTGACCAGAAACATTTTCTAGATCATGTTTATGTTGTTCGATCTATTTAGTCAGATTAGATCTATATTTAGTCACACAATGTGATCACAAGTAAAGAACATTTCTTGAGAAATTGCTGTCGGCTACATCTACGAATAACGCAGTCATTGAGTGCCCCCAAAATATAGCATTGGCCCCCCCCTAAATGTAAAACCTAGAACCGCCACTGGAACCAGTATGGTGGAAAAGGGGTAGGCGAGAGAAAGAGGGAGAGGAAAGGTAGAATGAGAGGAAGAGAGAACAGGGCTGCCAACTAGACAGAGGCAGGGGCAGGAGCAGCATCTTAACAGTGCTGTGAACAGGCACATGTGCATTGTAACAACTACAACCTAAATAAAGCTGAAGTGAGACAGGAGCTCTCCGTAACATATTTTCCTCTATTGCTAGTGCACTGGTGCTCAGAGGAGATAAAGTAAAAAAAAAAACATACTGCTAGTGTTTTTGTTACGCTGCATGAAACCCTTCACAAACACTTTCTTCTGTTTGATCCTACAATCTGTTTGTTGTCACATTATTGTACAGGACATGATCTGGAGAGGAATGCAGATAAAACAGAAGCAAAGGTGAGATCTTTGCATTCTCTATAGTCATTGTCATACAGCAGTTTTCTGTATCATAACAAATTTTGCAGAGGAGTTGATGTCTTTT